>NC_056742.1:112470778-112473278 GCF_019279795.1 Protopterus annectens | reverse complement strand
ATCCAGGGTCCCCAATGCAGTGTGTCATCAGGAAGGGGAACCAAATTTGATGAGGCCAGAATGGGGCAATGAGGATTATTGTCCTGTGTAGGTTTCTGGCTTTCTGGAGAAACTTTGATATCAGGGGAAGGGAGGAAAGCATACAGGAGTCCCGGGGCCAATCGTGAATCAGTGCGCCCCTTGGGACTTTGGAGGGGGTAATAGGGCAAAGTAGCTCCTGCATTTGGCGTTCATTGGAGACGAACAGATCGCAGGATCGTGAATGACTGGTCCCCACGCGGCAGAAAAATCTTTTTCGCAACTGGACTGTTTTAGGACCACTCGGCGGTAACAGAATTGTTCTGCTCAGCCTGTCGGCTATGACGTTTGATGACCCCGGATGTGCGTTGCTATCAGAAAGCCACCCGTGAGACTCACCATTGCCAGATTCTCATGGCCCTCTGCATAGCTGATAGGACTTGGTTCCCTTCTTTGCTTGTTTATAGTACCAGACTACCGACATGTTGTCCGTCTGAACTGCAATAGTTCCCAGAGGAAGAAGGGGAGCAAAGCGTAACGCTAGAAACACTGCCCTCAACTCCAGAACATTGATGTGCAGATTGTACTCTTAAATTGGTCCATCTGCCTTGACTGTCTGTCCCAAAGATGCCCCCACCCTATCAGGAAGCGTCCGTGGTCACCGTATCAGAGGCGGTAGCACAAATGGTCTCCCCTTGGAAAGGTTTGCACGCTTGGGAGCCACCAGTTTAGTGTGTTTTGCATGTGTTCAAGTTGGAGAATCTCGTGTGTTAGAGGTAGTTGTTGGAACGACCATTGCGCAAACAGTAGCCATTGTAGGACCTCATGTGCAGTCTTCCCATGGTATTGCAATAAGAGAAGCCGACATGAGTCCCAAAACCTTCAGTACCAGTTTTGCTGGGGATTTCCTGGACAAGAGAAGAAGACGATGTGAGGTCTGAAGTGAAAGTATCCTTTCTGGAGGAAGTCTTAGAATTAACTGATGTATTTAATTCCGCTCCTATGAATAAGATACTTTGTGATGGCTGTAGTAAGGATTTTCCGGTTTACGGAAATTCCTAGGTGAATACACAGTTGAAGAGTATAGTCTCTGGCCTGTACTAGTTGACGCTGGGTGGTGGCAGAGAGGCCAGTCGTCCAGATACGGAAACACCTGGAACTTTGGCGCCTCAAGTGAGACGCTACCACTGCCATGCATTTGGTGAAGACCCTGGGGGCTGAGGTCAGACCAAAGGGCAGGGCTCGAATTGAAAGTGACTGGCACCCTGCCGAAGCTAAATGATCTCTGGATGCCCTGGCCATTTTGATGTGGTAGTATGCATCCTTCAGATCTATTGGGCTGAGCACATCCAGTCGCCCTTCTGTAAGAATGGAAGGATCGATTGAAGCGTGACCATTCGGAACTTTTCTTCTTGAAAGGTATTGAGGTCGCTTAGGTCCAGAATGGGCCTCCAGTCCCCTGTTTTCTTTGGAACTAAAAGAACCTTGAGTAAGTCCCGAATCCTTGCTGGTCCGCTGGGACTGGTTGATGACTCCTTTTTCTAGCAGCTTTGAAATTTCTATAGCTGCTGGCTCTCGCAGATGGGGCACATCTGGGAGTCTTTCTTTGGAATGGGATGGGATAGAAAGGGTATTGTAACCTCTGGTAACCACGCTTTTACCCACTCTGTCTGTAGTTATGTTTTGCCAGGCCTGAGGGTATAAAGTTAGCGACCCCGACTGCCCAGAGCAGGACAGTCGGGCCTCCCTCTCAGGAGTGCTGGAAGGTTTACCAGGGAGTGCATCCCTGTCACCTGATTCTCGGATTCTGTCGCCGGGCGGGCGCTTCCACCCTGCCTCCTCTGCCTCTAGAAGGCATCACCCTGTGTGCCTGGGAAAGATCCTTGGGGTTTTGAAACCACATTTTTCCACCACGCTGTTCTTTGGGGTACGGTCGGTTGGGTGGAAAACGGACTCCGACAGCAGACAGAGTCTTTCCTCCTGCTCACACCGGTGGGTCTCCTTTACTTTGGGGCCAAAGAGAGTGGCACCGTCAAATGGGGCGTTAGTAAAGGAAGACCTTGAAGGCTTCCGCAATGAACATGTTTATCCAGGATTGTCTGCGAAGAGCAATCGCTGAAGTTGCTGCCCTACCTCGGAACCTTCGGCTGCGAAGAGATCAGCCTCATGGCCGCGTTCACAATGGATGTAAGGGTATTAAGTTGCGCCTGTCACTTTCTCTGAGACAGCAGCATCTGTAGTACCCTGAGGGTATCTCCCAACTCTTTGACCAGATCCTCTGTAGTCGTAAAGTGGGTCAAATAGTTCAGGGATCGCATGGAAAAAGCCACTGAACTAAAATGCGCTTCCCATACCTGTCCATAGTCCCAGAATCTTTATTAGGGGGATGGACAGATGAGGAAGATCTGACATCTCATTTCGTGGCGCTGCCACCACCATAGCGCCCCACTGGAACTCCTTTGTTAAGTAAGTTCTGTCCTGG
>NC_056742.1:112413278-112465778 GCF_019279795.1 Protopterus annectens | reverse complement strand
GCAAACCAGTAGCCAGAGAGAGCACACTCATGCTTACATCACATATGCACAGAACTAAGAGTCTATATATATATATATATATATATATATATAGACACATACACATATACACATGTCAACTATATACACAACAACTGCAAAGCAGAAGCAGAATGCCCCAGGCCAGGCACCAAAACTGAGCGTTCTTCCTAAGGGGGAGGGTGGGAATGTAGAACAAAGGCGAGATGAACACTCCACATGGAGCGTTATGGTAAGGACATAACTTCTATATGTGATAGTGTTCAATCTCGCCGTTTGTTCTTACACATGAGTAGCGTCCTAGCTCCTTGTTCCTGAGGAACTCACGGAAGGGCGTTCTTGAGCACAGTGGAACCAAAGGTTGCCCTGTCCCTAGAAACCTTGTCTACCTTATAATGAGAAATGAATGTATGTGGCTTAGACCAAGTAGCAGCCGCACAAATAGCGTCTAGTGGTAGGCGGGCTGCATGAGCCAGGGATGTAGACACTGACCTTGTGGAATGTCCTTTGGGTTTGTGCAAAAGAGTTTGATTTGAAGAATCATAGACATAGATGATACAATCCGTTAACCACTTAGAAAGAGTTCTTTTGGTAACCGCTACTCCTTTCCTATTATCAGCAAATGCTACAAAAAGTTGATCAGTTTTTCTGTGATCTTTTGTTCTATCCAAGTAAAACCTTAGCTGTCTGTGAACATCTAATTTGTGCAACATATACTCCATTTTGTTGGAGTGATTCTTGAAGAAGGTGGGTAATTCAATGGACTGATTAATATTATTAACAGAACAAACTTTAGGAAGGAAGGATGAATTAGTTCGAAGAGAAACTCTGTCAGAGTGAAAGATCAAATAAGGGTGCTTAATGGAGAGAGCTTGAAGTTCAGATACTAAGCCTAGCGGATGTAATGGCTACCAAAAGAGAGTCTTCCAAGACAAAAATTTCAATGGGCAAGAGGAGGCTGGTTCAAGGGGGCAACATTAATTTAGATAACAATAAATTTAGACTCCAAGGTGACGTGGAGATCTAATTGGTGGTCTAATATGTAAAGCCCTTTTAAAAGGCTTTACAAAGTCTGTGGGCCATAACAGGAGCCCCACATTCTTCCACATGGAAATTAGAAATGGCAGCCAACTGAACTCTTAATGTGGCAGGAGAAGCACCCTGATGGAACAAGTCTGTTAAAAACTCTAATATTTTATTCAAAGGAGCTATAAAAGGATCCAATTGCTGTGTATTCGCCCAGAATACAAATCGCTTCCATTTACTAGAATATGTTTTAGTAGTGGAAACTTTATGAGAAGCCACTAATATATTCTGAACTTCAGGCGAAAGAAGATCAGACCTGGCTAAGTTGGGAATTGGAGCAGCCAAGCTGCTAGATGGAGGGACAAGTGCGCGGGATGGGGAGCCCCTGACGAGTGAGTCAATAGATCTGGCTCTGGGTCCAGGATCCAGGGTCCCCGAATGCAGTGTGTCATCAGGAAGGGGAACCAAATTTGATGAGGCCAGAATGGGGCAATGAGGATTATTGTCCTGTGTAGGTTTCTGGCTTTCTGGAGAAACTTTGATATCAGGGGGAAGGGAGGAAACGCGTACAGGAGTCCCGGGGGCCAATCGTGAATCAGTGCGTCCCTGGGGACTTCCCCTGGAGGGGGTAATAGGGCAAAGTAGCTCCTGCATTTGGCGTTCATTGGAGACACAAACAGATCGCAGGACGGCTGGCCCCACGTGCGAAAAATCTTTTTCGCAACTGACTGTTTTAGGGACCACTCGTGCGGTAACAGAATTGCTCTGCTCAGCCTGTCGGCTATGGCGTTGGATGTCCCGGGATGTGCGTTGCTATCAGAAAGCGACCCGTGGACTCCGCCCATTGCCAGATTCTCATGGCCTCTCTGCATAGCTGATAGGACTTGGTTCCCCCTTGCTTGTTTATGTACCAGACTACCGACATGTTGTCCGTCTGAACTGCAATAGTTCCCAGAGGAAGAAGGGGAGCAAAGTGTTGCAACGCTAGAAACACTGCCCTCAACTCTAGAACATTGATGTGCAGATTGTACTCTAAATTGGTCCATTCGTCTTGGACTGTCTGTCCCTGAAAGATGCCCCCCCACCCTATCAGGGAAGCGTCCGTGGTCACCGTAACTGTAGGCGTGGGTAGCACAAATGGTCTCCCCTTGGAAAGGTTGCACGTTTGGAGCCACCAGTTTAGGTGTGTTTTGCATGTGTTAGCGTGAGAATCTCGTGTGTTAGAGGTAGTTGTTGGAGCGACCATTGCGCAAACAGTAGCCATTGTAGGACTCTCATGTGCAGTCTTCCCAAGGGTATTGCAATAAGAGAAGCCGACATGAGTCCCAAAACCTTCAGTACCAGTTTTGCTGGGGATTTCCTGGACAAGAGAAGAAGGCGTATGTGAGTCTGAAGTGAAAGTATCCTTTCTGGAGGAAGTCTTAGAATTAACTGATGTGTATTTAATTCCGCTCCTATGAATAAGATACTTTGTGATGGCTGTAGTAAGGATTTTCCGAAGTTTACGGAAATTCCTAGGTGAATACACAGTTGAAGAGTATAGTCTCTGGCCTGTACTAGTTGGCGCTGGGTGGTGGCAGAGAGGAGCCAGTCGTCCAGATACGGAAACACCTGGAATCCTTGGCGTCTCAAGTGAGACGCTACCACTGCCATGCATTTGGTGAAGACCCTGGGGGCTGAGGTCAGACCAAAGGGCAGGGCTCGAAATTGAAAGTGACTGGCACCCTGCGGGCGCAAATGATCTCTGGATGCCCTGGCCATTTTGATGTGGTAGTATGCATCCTTCAGATCTATTGAGCACATCCAGTCGTCCTTCTGTAAGAATGGAAGGATCGATTGAAGCGTGAGCATTGAACTTTTCTTTCTTGTGAAGGTATTGAGGTCGCTTAGGTCCAGAATGGGCCTCCAGTCCCCTGTTTTCTTTGGAACTAAAAGAACCTTGAGTAAGTCCCGAATCCTTGCTGGTCCGCTGGGACTGGTTGGATGACTCTTTTTCTAGCAGCTTTGAAATTTCTATAGCTGCTGGCTCTCGCAGATGGGGCGGTACATCTGGGAGTCTTTTCTTTGGAATGGGATGGGATAGAAAGGGTATATTGTAACCTCTGGTAACCACGCTTTTACCCACTTGTCTGTAGTTATGTTTTGCCAGGCCTGAGGGTATAAAGCTAAGCGACCCCCGACTGCCTCCAGAGCAGGACAGTCGGGCCTCCTCTCAGGAGTGCTGGAAAGGTTTACCAGGAAGTGTATCCCTGTCACCTTGATTCTGCGGACCCCCTCTGCCGCCAGGGCGTCTTCCACCTCTGCCCCCTCCTCTGCCTCTAGAAGGGCATCACCCTGTGTGCCTGGGAAAGATCCTTGGGGTTTTGAAACCACATTTTCCACCACGTTGCCCTTTGGGGTGCGGTCTGGTTGGGGTGGAAAACGGACTCCGACAGCAGACAGAGTCTTTCCCTCCTGCTCACACCGGGTAAGGGTCTCCTTTACTTTGGGGCCAAAAGAGTGGCACCGTCAAATGGGGCGTTAGTAAAGGAAGACTTGAAGGCTTCCGCAAATGAACATAAGCGCATCCAGGATTGTCTGCGAAGAGCAATCGCTGAAGCTGCTGCCCTACTCGAACCTTCGACTGCGTAAGAGATCAGCCTCATGGACGAGTTCACAATGGATGTAAGGGTATTAAGTTGCGCTGTCACTTTCTCTGAGACAGCAGCATCTGTAGTACCCTGGAGGGTATCTCCCAACTCTTTGACTAGATCCCTCTGTAGTCGTGTAAAGTGGGTCAAATAGTTCAGGGATCGCATGGAAAAAGCCACTGAACTAAAAATCGCTTCCCATACCTGTCCATAGTCCTAGAATCTTTATTAGGGGATGGACAGATGAGGAAGATTCCGACATCTCCTTTTTCGTGGCGCTGCCACCACCAGAGCCTCCACTGGACCTCCTTTTGTTAAGTAAGTCTTGTCCTGGGGTGCAGTGATATACTTATTGGGTTTCCTTGGGACTGCTTCCACTGTGTCAGGAGCCTCCACGCCCTTGAGCAATAAGTTCCATTAATTCGTCGAAGGCGGAGTGACCCAGGAGGAAGAAGGGCGAGCACCGAATGCCTTCAGCAAGACTGACTCATCCGCAGAAGGTCGGAGGGACTGCCACTCGCCTCTCTGTTTCAGGATCTCCAATATGTCAGAAAAAGAGACATCTTCTGAAGGTGACTTAGGGACCCTTCTGACTCATCTAAGTCAGTATCGGATGTTAAGGATTCTTGTGGAGAATCCAAGTCTCCCCTGTTACACAATCTTTTCCTAGGGACTTCTCCGTGGCGAGCATCCGAAGACGCCTCCGGGGAAGCGGGGGCACCCTCCACGGGTGGCTGAGACACCGGTGCTCGATGCTTGGATGTGGCCGTGGGTGCAGAGGAGGATAACGGCCCTTTATGGGGAGGAGAGGTTGCTTCTACTGATGTGGTTGTCTGGGTAGACAACACCTTCCTCATCAGATCGACAGCTCCGGGGCCCGAGTCGAAGGATCTCCGGTTCCAAAGAAATGGGAAGAATCCCGAAACAGGCACGAAGGCATCGACCCGAGGACGGAGCCGAATCGATCCGCCCGAGGCCCGAGGGAAGGGTCGGAACCGAAACGTCGGTTCGACTCTCGGCCCCGAAACCAAGGACAGATCGTCGGCTCCGAGACTCCGGTACCGGGTCCGACGGAGTCGAGGTGAGAGGAACAGACCGAGAGAAGGACGGTTCTGGACCCGAGGGCTCCACAATCAGAAGATCAACCTCTTCCAGCTCCAAAGACTCGATAGGCCTCGGAGGAGGAATGGATGGAGACAATGGGAGGCCTTCAAGTTTCTACACCAACTGGGTGGAAACTGAAATAAGTTTGGATAGGGCCGAATGCTCCAATAACTTCTGCACCACACGATCCACATCGACATCGGAGAGCTTAGAAGAACGGGTCGAAGGAACCGAAGACGGAGCTGACCTCAATAAAGTCGAGGGAGGAGCTCCATCACGGTTCCAAGACTCGAGGCTCAGGAACCGACACCAGTTGAACACTCGACACCGAAGTCTGTGGAACCGGTGATCTAACTTTACTCGAAGAGCTCGGAGCCGATGACTTGGGCTCCGACGTCTTCGATTCCTTCGAGGATTTGGATGCCTGGTCTGAAGCATCCAGAGCCTCCTGAAAGGAAGGTTTTAACAACCCTCTGTCCATGAGTTTCCTGCGCCTATCTGTCATGACCCTCCCACTAAAAGAATGACAAATTGAACAGTCCTCTTGTAAGTGGAGAGGGCCAAGGCAGTAGACACAGGAACTATGGTTGTCAGTGACTGACATTTTTTGGCCACACTGACAACGTTTAAAGCCTGATTTAATTTTGTCAGACATTTTACAGTAGAGAGAAAAGTCAAGTCCAGTATAAAAGACAAATCCAATGTAAACAAGTCAAATCCGATGGGTATGTCAGTCCGGTTGTCAAATTTAAGAAGGGGGTAGTAGGCCCCGAAAAACTCTAACCAGATAAATTAAATTTAACGGTACCGAGAAATTCTACCTACACACACACATACACTAAGTATACCTAAAGGTACTTTCAGAACAACTTTTTCTAAAATATAACAAAAAATAAAGTTATATCTTATCTGAAGATGCTCGAGCTAGCTCCCAGCGATGCGAACGCAGCAGCGGCAAACTAGATCTGAGGTAAAGGCAGAGGGGGATTGTGGGTATTAGATTGTCTCGAGCTTCTTCTCGATGCAGAGCTTGCAAGCGGCCGACACGGAGCCGAGGATCGGCTCCGAACCCATGTGTAAGAACAAACGGCGAGATTGAACACTATCACATCTGTATTTGGTGCAGAGAGCTGCATCTGAAAGTACTCTATTATTTTCCTCAGTGAACATTCCCCACTGGTGTCAATGATGAAGATTGAGGCTCCTTGATTACCAGTCCAGAGAAGGGACATTTCACATTGGTGAGCAGTAGTGTGGATATTAATTGAACTTCTGCAGTCTGTAAGCTGCTGTGACTAAAGGTGTGTGTATTCTCAGCAGCCACAAGGTAAACATACAGAGTTTCATTTTTCACAACAGTTTTATTTATTTTTTTTTTTAGTTTAGTTTAGTCAGGGAAAGCAGGCAAAGATGTCAGAGGATTATGGCAAGTTGACAGTGAACCAGTTGGCTAAGGTGTGCAAATCCAAAGGACTGGTGCATGTCAACCTGACTAAAGAGGAAATGATTTCAGCCTTAGTCACAGCTGCAGCACAGACCAGGAACCAGAAGGACAACCAGTTTTGCGATGGGGAGGTGCAGCCCTCAGAAACAGGACAGTTCACCTTTTCCTCAGAGGATTTAAAAACCCATCTGGAATTACAGAGACATGAACTGCAGGCAAAACATATGGAATAAGAGAGACTGCATTGTTTGAAGGTTGAAGAAAATGAGAAGCAGTGTTAACATGAGAGGGACATGCTGACTCTTCGACGGGAACATGGAGGTAATGGGGAAGGGAATAACCAAACCTCAGAAGTAACAAAAGTAAATAAATTTCTTCCACAGTATACAAAAGGTGATTTATTTTACAGTTTTATTCATTTATTTGAAAGAGTATGTAGACAATATGATGTTGCCCAAGGGCTCTGGGTACAGTTCCTGAACCTATTACTCCATGGTAAAGCTGTAACCACTGCTTCTAAATTGTCTGATACTGACTGTAACTTATAACATTCCAATAAACATTGTTTATCCTTAACACCTGAAGCTTACAGAAAAACGTTTCGTGAGCATGGACAAATGGCAGACAGAAGTGTATGCAATTATATTGCTGAGCTAAGCACTTATTTTCATAAGTAGGTGAGTGGGTGTCAGGTCACCACTTTTGAAAGGCTGTCAAAACTTTTGGTGAGGGAGCAAGCCCTTAGCACTTTGCCTGAGGACATGAGAATCTGACTGGCAGACGAGTGCAACTCTGCAGATGAACTGGGGAGAAAATGGGATCTCTACTTAGCAAGCAGAGCACCACTGCACGAGAAGGGGATACCTAGTGCCGCACACGGATATAAGGGAACCCATGATGGGCAGCTTAAACCACCCCAAGAGAGAGTCCCACCAGTAACAGGGGAAGCCACTAATTCAGGTACAAAACTAGGATCAAGGTTTAGGTGTTTTAAATGTAACCAGAGGGGCCATGTAGCATACAAATGTCCACTGAAACAAGGTGGGGAAGCTAGCAAGTGAGAATAACAGTATGCAAGTGGTAAGACATTTGGAGACAACAAGGGTACCAAACTATCATGAGAATTTGCATCCTACCTTAGTGGAAGGAAAACAGGCCACTGCTAAGAGAGATACAACCTCTGACATAACCATTGTGAATCCCGTAGTGGTTAGAGAGTAGTACTTGATTGGGCAAGTCCACTCCTGTCAGAGCTTTAGGAGGGACCCTATTCCAAACACCTTTACCCAAGGTTCACCTTGACTGGGAGGGTGGAAAAGGAAGGAAGCAAGCAAGTAGGTGCTTTTGAGGATATCCCTGCAGATGTCTTGCTAGGGAATGATTTTGATCATGCAGTACCTGGTGTGCATGAAGTTACACTCAGTCAGGCTTGGAGATAGGCATGTGGGTTTGGCAGCCTGGGAAAGACCCACACAGACCCCACACCTGAAGCCAGGGCTGGTGATGTGGCTATTTCAGGGAGGGAGCTGCCCTGTAGCGGTGAGCCACAGCTGCTGATAGCTACTGATGTTCCCTTGGACAGGATTGACTGCAAGGGCAGAGGTGATTGGTAGCTCCCAAGCTGACAGTGAGGCATCACTGTCAGAAGATACCAGACTTCCTGTGGAACGGAAACTGGGAAGGCTCACAAAGGTAGAGTTGAGACAGTCTCAGGTCTTGGACACTACATTATGAGGCATGAGGGAGGTAAGCTAAGGAAGCATCTGATTCTCAAGGAAAAGGGGAGTCTGCCTACTGGAACAAAGACATTTGAAGAGAAATACAGGCAACGGGCATCTAGATATGGAAAATTTCACAAAATTTCAGATATAGAAAATTTCACAAAGATGGAATGTTGAAAAAAAGATTAGTAAAGTAGAAGTTAAAAAAATAGAAGATGAAGTTATGGAATGCCTGCGAAGTGAAGGACCTGGTGTAGAAGGTCTAACACAAGTTATATCACAGCATGATGGAACAAGTCCCCAAAGTTAAAAACAGGAGACATCTAAAGAAATAAGGACATGGGAAAGAAAAAATGATTTAATATGATGTAATACTTATGCAATGGAGAAAGCAATACTAATCAATACAAAAAGAGCAGCACCAAAAATATTTGAAGAGAAATACAGGCAAAGGAATCAGGGCATGGAAAACTTTACAATACAAAAAATAAGAAGACGGAGGAAAAGCAGAAAAGCAGATTAGCAAAGGAAAAGTTAAAGAAATAGAAACTGAGGTTATGGAGTATGTGCAAAGTGAAAAGTTCAGTGTAGAAAATCTAACTCAGAAAGCACCACAGCAGGAAAGAGCAATTGACATCCAAATTAAGGAGAAACCAGTGGAATGGGAAGCAACTTGTCAGTGGCCATATGAAGATATTGAGGAGCCTTCCACAGGAAACCAGTATAAACATTCACTTGAAGCTGGACAGCAAGGGAAGGAACAGGAAATTATGGAAACTCTAATGCAGTCAATGTTGAGGAGGGACAGTCCAGTAAGTTCCCATATGACAGAGCAATGGCTGATGACAGGATGAAATTGAGGAGAATGTGCCACAGGAAGATGCTAAAGAACTTTCTCTAGAATCCAAACCACACAGCCAGTGACCACACAAACGAAAGTTTATTCTCACTTTGACGTCTCGGCAAACTTGCCTTCAAGGAGTACAATACCCACACAAACATGTGCTTCTTATATACCAAGTACATTTAAACACTTAAACATTTATAAAAAACAACTGGAGTAAAACCCGCCAACTAAGCTCCATATTTATTCCCTTTGGGGCCATAATATCAAATTTCAAAATATATAAAGCCTCTTTATATAAAAGCCTATTTTTTATATTTGCCAATATAAAATTTATCACAAGGGCATTTCAGGGCGTAAATTCCTTCACCAATTTAAACCAAACTATTACTTAAGATCTATTACATCCCCTATTTTCAAACATAGTAAATGTTTTGAATATTTCATCCCTAAAATCAGTCTCATTACACAATCTGTATAGGCGTACAAATTCACCATAAGGTAAAGCTTCTACAGTATGACAGGAATGACAACTAGAGGCTTTTATATATTGCACATTTCCATCCAATTTTCTATGCACCTTAGTTACAAGTCTTCCTCCATTACTGATATCCAAATTCAACATCCAAAAATGGGACTTTTTTGCCTGAATGCCATCAACTTTCAAATTGAATCTATTACTTTGTAAACTTTCAATAAACCTATTAACCTCATCTATACCTTTTTCACATAGAAAAATCAAGTCATCTATGAACCTGAAATATTTTCTTACATATTGTTGATTGAATTAGAATATATTTATAAAACTAAATTCTAACAAACTCATGCTTAACTTTGCATATGAGGGAGCAAAAGGCTGCCCCCCATTGCAGTTCCTTGTTTTTGATGGAAAACCTCACCACTGAACTCGAAAAAAATTTTTTATTAGACAGAAATGAACTAACTCCACTATACACTCAGTGGCTGTACATTCACCCCCAAAAAACCTAATAGATTCCAGTCCCAAAGTATGTTCAATACTAGTATATAGATTTTTTACATCTAAATGTGATCCAATACATTCTTTCGTTCCATTTCACATCTCAAATTTAATCAAAAAAGTAAAAAACATCTTTGATATATGCTGGTAACAAAATAACTTTGGACAATAAATAATGGAGTAAATGTCCTAAATTATACAAAAAGTCATTCCTGCCCGAAACGATGGGGCGCCCAGGAGGTGACTCCAAATTCTTGTGTATTTTGAGTAGACCAATAGAAATGTGCAACAGTACTAAATTCTATGTTAATTTTTTTAAATTGTTTTCCATTTTATTATTTATTATTAAATATATCTACACCTTTCATTGTGGCTGGTCTTTTAGAAAAAAAATTAAACTTTGAGAGTAACTGCATTTATTTAATGGCACTATGGCTCCAGGTTCCTTAAAGTCTTGCTGCTTGGTCAAACATGATAATTTGTATAAGTATTCATTTTACTCAGAGTAATTGGGTACCTTTTTAAGAGCCTTAGAGTAGCTGGCTTTGGGTGTTCTGGTGGCACTGTAGCTACCTTACAGTCTGGGTGGAAGTGGCAAAGCAGCCAGCCTTTCCCAGACACGTGTGTGTGTGTGTGTGTGTGTGTGTGTGTGTGTGTGTGTGTGTGTGTGTGTGTGTGTGTGTGTGTGTGGTGTGTGTGTGTGTGTGTGTGTGTGTGTGTGTGTGTGTGTGTGTGTGTGTGTGTGTGTGTGTGTGTGTGTGTGTGTGTGTGTGTGTGTGTGTGTGTGTGTGTTGTGTGTTGTGTGGTGTGTGTGTGTGTGTGTGTGTGTGTGTGTGTGTGTGTGTGTGTGTGTGTGTGTGTGTGTGTGTGTGTGTGTGTGTGTCAGCTACTTTGAACAAGAACACAGAGAACCAATTTCACAGAGGGTGGTAGAGGACCTGGCTTGGAACACCCAGCTAAGGACTCAACTCTATAGCTGTGTCGGTGGGGAGTCTTATTTGGGGCCTGGAGAGAAAGCCCTGTCCGAGAACTGGAGTGTGCATTCCCCGTGTGCTGTTAAGGGAAACTGTACTTGGTGCAGACAGCTGCATCTGAAAATACGGTGTGCAAGGTTATGTGATTTTGACTGTGGCAGATAAAGGCTGCCGAAGGCTTGTAAGATTAGTCATGCTAGAAGAGAAGAATGCAGGATTAGTTTTTTGACCTGGGATCTGAGTGTCTGTATGAGAACTGGAGGAAAAGAGTGACCATGTGTAGACAAGCACCTATGAATTCCAAACTCTGTGTCGGTGAAAGTTGTAATTTGCTGTAACTAGCTGTGAAGCCTAGGTGGTGCCACAACTAGAGCAATTAGTCCCTTGCCTGTAGGAGGAGATGCCTAGTCGGGGCAGTTAAGAGACAATCGTCCAGCTACAGAAACACTCAGAATCCAAGCAGCATCAGGTAAGCTGCTACCACTGCCATGTGTTTGGTGAACACCCTGGGGCTTGTGGTGAGACCAAAGGGCAGTGCTCTGAACTGGTAATGACTGTCGCCCAGCCAGAGGTCCACATATCTTCTAGACTGCCTGTTCATTTTGATGTGATCCTGAAGATCCAGCAAGCACATCCAATCAATCACTCTTTTGCAACAGGGGCAAAATAGACTAAACCGTAACCATCCAGAACCTTAAATATTTCATGAACTGGTTTTGCCTGATGAGATCCAGGATGGGTCTCAAATCCCCTGCCTTCTTTGGCACCAAGAAGAATCTTGAGTAGGTTCTAGATCCTATCTGGTCTGGAGGGGACCTTCTGGATGACTCTGTGGCAACTTTTCTAATTCTTATGCTGCCCTCTCCCTCTGACTGGGTGGAAAATTGGGGATTCTTCTAGTATATAACCTCTGGATACAATTCTCTGCACACAGGAATCTTCTGTTATGGATACCCAGGTTCTTTCATGCATAGACAAATACCTCCCCACCAAATGACTCCAGAGGGTAAACAAGCGCTGGTAGGGTTCATCAGGGAAAGAATCCCGGAAATCGTGGTTCTGCGGGCCACATCTGCCACAGGGGTGGTGTCTTCTGTTACACTTCCTCCCTCTGCTGTCTTCAGTTATCCTTCTCTCTGCCTCTGGGAAAAGTATCTCCTCCTGAGTCTTGAAAAGCACTCTGCGTTTGCAGAACCACAGAATTCTAACTCCTTGCTGATTCCAGGAAAAGGGACTTTGAGGAGTAGAAGAACATATTCCTATGGCAGACAAAGTCTTTCCTTCTTGCTCACACCTGGGTAGCATGTCTTCTAAGCTTGGGACAAGTAAGAAAGATCCATCAAAAGCAGCACTGTTGAATGAAGACTTTGAAGGACTTTGGAAAGTCGCACAGGTGCATCCAGGCATGTCTTCTAATGGCTATGCGTGAATCTGCTGTCCGTAAGGTACCTTCCGACACATGGGAAATCAGACTCAAGGACGCATTAGTTACAGATGCAAGGGTAGCCAACTGCAAACAGACTATTCTCATCCTCCAGACATAGACCCAGAAAGATATTCTGAGAGCCCTTTAGCCAGATTTCTTTGCGGTCTTGTGAAATGTGCCAAGTAATTCAATGACCACAGAGCAAAGGTTGGTGAGACATTAACACACTTACCAAATCTTTCCAAGACCCTAGATTCCCTGTTAGGGAGATGGACAGAAGAGCTCTGCAAGCTCTTTCTTCACAGTTGCTGCCACAGCAATGGCATCAACTGGTACCCCCTTGTTTCAGTGTATCCTGTCCTTGGGGGGGGGCTAGTAATTTATCTGGACACTCCGGGATCCACAGTATCCAGTTTCTTCCATGTTCAGGGAAAAACAAGATCTATAAATTCATCAGGTGGGGGGGGGGGGGGTCACACAAGACATAGCCAGACCAGACCCGAACGTCTCCAGGAACAGACTCCTCTTGGGAAAGGGTGTAGAATGACAAGCCACCTTTTTGCATTAGAAGTTCAAGAATGTCTCCAAAGACGATATCTTCAGGTGGAGAACTGGGGGGGGACCTTTTGCCTTCATCAAAATTGGTGTCATCCATGAGAGATCCTTGAGGGGAATCCAATTGTCTACTTTTATATGCTCGTCTCTGATGAACCTCAGCAGTGGGATGGTCTGGTGAGGTATCAGAAGTGTTAGGGAAGTCTGAGGTACTGACTGGAAATTTGAATGGGCTGGCTGTCCCAGTGGAATTGAAGATAGAGGCTCAGAGCAAAGACCCGAAGGTAGTAGAGTGATCTGATCTGAGGGAGGTAGGGATGTGCTTTCTCTAGGGAAAGAGAAAGCTCTGTCCACAACCTCGAAGGCACAGCACCTATGGGAGACCAAAGCCGGAGGTAGCGGAGCAGAAATTTACGGCACTGATGGCTCCTGAAACTCTAAGCACCCCACCTGAAGATGGAGTCAAACCAGAGGTGCTCAGAGCCAAGGTCCAAAAGCCAAGGATGGCTCCAACTTTGGAGTTGACTCTGGTTCATAGGATCCAACGCCAATGCTTCAGCTAACACAGTCCTCCAGCTCCAAAAGTCTTGGAGCCAGATGGCTTAGGGAAGCAACCAGAGGTGAAGAAAGGAATTTCTTCAGATCCAATGAGGACACCCAAAGGGATCTCGGATCCAAGGGCTCTGAAACAGCAGGTCAGACTGGAGAATGATAAACTAAAAGGGGACTAGCTCATGGATCCAACGGGAGATGGAGATGTAATTATCCCCCCCCCCCCCACATCTGGATCTGATCTTAGAGAACTTCCTCATCATTCTGTCTACTTCATCCTTGGACAAACTCCTTGAAGGCCTGAGAGAGGTGCTGGTGGATGGTGGCCTGGAGTACTTGCAAAGAAACTCCTGCAAAAAAGAAGAAAGGAGCCGAGAACATATCAAATCCGGTAAATTAAGAGGTGACCAGATCCAAGGCGATTTTGGAGCAGTAGGATCAGAACAGGTTGGATCAGACTTTTTTTTTTTTACACTTATTGAGACATTGTAGGATTCGAAGATCTCTTTTTAGACTCTCTGTCCTTGGCAGCAGTCAGACTTCCCTTTGTAAGATTTTTTTGAAGGGGTTTAAGACCCAGCTGAAATAGAGAAGGAAGAAGGGGGAATGAAAAAGTCAGTTCAAAACAAGTTTACTACATCTGTCCGTGAGTATCCTGGAGTTGAAGCCAGCACGTACTGTGCAATCTGCTTCTAAATGGGCAGCACCCAACCAGTAAATGCATTCTCTGTCAGCATGCATAGGTTCATAAATGGGTACTAGGCTATCTGCCCGAAGGCATTTATAAGCCTAGCCAGAATGTGTTGGCTTTTGCCGCCCCCTTAGATTAGTTCCCTGTGCCTCTGTCCAGCAGAGCCACTGATTTGATCCCCGAGGTAAACCTTCTGTTTCCCATCCACTCGTCAAGGTTTCTTTTGAAGAGTGTTAGCGAGGAGCTCTGCCTAATGTAGATTGGGATCTTGTTCCAAAGCATGGGAAGTTTCTGGGACAGGAATCTATCCCTCCAGCACATCCTATTTATTGTTGCGGTGAGGTTTACATCCCTAGAGCGTGTGGCTCGAGGGGATAAGGTTTTCTTTAGGTGGAACATGTCCATCAATACTGGGTTGGACATGGCCTTGTATGTCAGGCAAAGATCACCTCTGAGTAGGCGGTATGCAACAGATTACAACTGGAGTTTCTTCAGTCGAGCTGCATAGGGCATCTGTTTTAGGCCATTTATTCTCTTGGTGAGGTGGTCTTTCCAGCTGTTGCAGGCGTCTTGTAAGGTACATCCCAAATGGGGCGTTGTACTCTAAGACGGGTCTGATGAGTGATGAGTAGAGGGGCACAATGACCTCTTTTGATCTGGATGCGAACCCTTTTGTGATTAGGTGGGCCACGTAGAAGGATTTTCTAACCACTTTGGCAATTTGATTATCAAAGGTGAGATTACCATCTACTTGGGTCCCCAGATCACTTATTATGTTGTGAGTACTTTGTTTTTTCCAAAGGGGATGACTATGCACTTTTTGGCATTTAGCCTGGGGTCATGATTTTGACGCCAGGTATCCGTCTCAGTGAGACCCTCTTGGAGGATGTCTGTGTCAGCCAGAGAGTCAATTATAGCCCTTAGTTTGCAGTCGTCTGTGAACTTGGTCAGCCATAGTCCTCTTGTGCTTGCCTGTACCTCCGAGAAGTATATGCCAAACAGGAAGGGTCCTAGGACCGAGCCCTGGGGAATGCCACTTGTAACCGGTTTAGAGTCGGACCTAGCTCCCGCAAATCTCACCATGTGGGTTCTGTCTGTGAGCCAGTTGGCAACCCATCTTGTGACGTAGGGGTTTATGTTCAGGCTGGTGATCTTGTCTATAATACCAGAATGGGGAATGGTGTTGAAGGCCTTAGCGAGGTCTAGATAGGCTGTGTGTACTACCTTTCCGTCGTCTATAGCCTTGGTAAATGTCTCAAAGAAGTCCACCTGGTTTAGGAGGCATGATCTTCCCTTAAAAAAGCCAAACTGGGTAGAGTCCAGTGTTTGAAGGTTCCCAATGTCTCCGTTAATGTGTTCCATGATGACGCGCTCCATAGCCTTGCAGACCAAGCTAGTCAGGCTTATAGGGCGATAGTGAGCCAATCTATGGGTATGTAGCCTGTGGAGAGGCTGAGTTTGAACAGTGTGTTTAGGTGAGGGGTTAGTTCATCTTTGAGCTCGTGTAGGATGCAGCCTGGAAGACCGTCCGGACCCATTGATGCTGTGTTTTTGGCTTTGGAGAGGGCTGTTTTAGTCTGAGTGTCTATGATTTCAGGGACTCTACATTCTTCTGGTATGGTTACGGGCCCTTTTGGGGGTGAAGTTTGCAATGAACCTGTCTGCCAGGATGTTGGCGATATCGGTCGGTTCAGTGTATTTTGTGCCACTCTGCACCAACTCCGAGCAGATCTGAGCATTGCCACTTAGATTCTTGACACAGCTAAAAAATGCCTTGTGGTTATCTTTGGAGTCCTTGGCAATTTTTCTTTCAAAGCTCGCCTTGGATGATTTTATGAGGGATCGTAGTTTCTTGCCGATACTGATCAGGGACGTCTTCCCTTCTTGGGATTTTACTCTTTTCTGTACTAGTTTTCTCCTTCTATTGTATAGCTTGTTTATGGCAGGAGTCCACCAGACTGGTTTCCTTTTCCTGGAGGAGTGAGTCTTGGTTTTGCTTGGAATGGCACGATCCATGCATTCTTGTAGCTGCCCGTAGAATATATTAGTAAAGGATTTTGCAGCTTGGACAGTGTTATCCTTCAGCACGGGGGCTTTGAAACTTTCCACCTCGGTCTTAAGTAACGTGAAGTTTGCTTTCTTGTCCGGGGGTGGGGGTGGAATATGGATATCCACAGTGATTTGTTTATGGTCAGATCTAACCAGCGAGGGGTTGACCTCTGGTGTGGAACACCAGTCGTCCATGTTGGTGATGACCAGGTCCAATATGTCACCACCTCTGGTGGGAGTGTTGACGAGTTGAACCAGGGCATTTGAGTTTATAAATTCTAGGAAAAGTTGGGCAAAGGAGTTAGTACTTGAGTAGTTCTCCCAGTTCATGTTTGGGTAATTAAAATCACCCAATATTAGGGTGTTTGGTAGGACCTTTATGTTTCCCAATGTTTCCAGAAACGTGGAATGGGTGTCCTGGGACATGGTGGGTGATCTGTAGCAAGCTACAATTTGAATTGCAGTTTTGCCCACTGTTAGTTGCATGTGGATGATCTCTGAAGCATTGCTGTGCCACTAACCTGGAGGTGTGGGTATCCTTGATGAATATGGATACGCCCCCGCCTTTTGTATTTTGGTTTGGGTTCTGTGGTCGAAATGTATGGTATGAGTTGTAGCCTGGTAATGCTGAGGTGCTCTCTGGAACCTTAAATCAGGTTTCTGTTATTGCACATATATCGATTTTCTCCATAATGAGGAGTGCCTCGAGTGCGTGCATTTTGAGGTTTAGACTTCCAGCATTGAGTAGCATTACCCTCAGTTTTTTGTTACTTGTGCTACTTACGGCGGTGGGCTTGTCTTTTGAACCTCGCCTAAAAAAGGCACTATGGGGGTGGCAAGAGCCTTGGCAAGTAGTTGAAAGCCTAAGGGTGACAGGTGCAAGCACTCTCTAGCGAAGCTGCGTGGCTTGTCGAGCATGTCATCCCAGGTGGACAGACACTGGATCCCCTTTGAATGACACCAGAAACGTAGCCAATTGTTGAAATTGAGAATTTTTTTCTTTATACCGTGGTATCATTCTTGGTGAGGCCAGGATGCTACTCAGGGTCAGGGTCATACCGGCCTGGGCTACGTGATCAGAGAGCTCTTCCATGTCTCTTTTCATGTAGTCCAGGGAGGTACGGCTTGGGTCATTCACACCAACATTGACAATGACACAGTCATATTTGTACTTGTTCTGGAGTGACCTGAGTGCTTGTGTTATGTGGCGGATCCTGGCACCCGACAGGCAGCTAACAGTAACCTTCTCCTTATTCAGCCTAGTGAGTGGGACATCCGTATGCCTGACTATAGAGTCACCTATTACTAGTATGTTGGGTATGTTATTTTGCCTTAAGGGCTGTGATTGCATGGCACACTGGTTTTGTGAAGTATGTGTTTCATGGTTTGTGTTGGGGGAGGGGTGGAGGTTGCTTGGATATTTGCTTTGGAGGTCTCTGTTGGTTTTGCAGATTTTTATTTAGAGCCTCCGAGTATGTTTCCATGTATTTGTGTGTGTTTGTTGCCGGTGCTGGTTTAATGGGTCTATGTAAGACTGGTGGTGTGATGCAAGTATTTACCTTCTCCTCTTGACCGTCTGATCCAGTCTTGGGTTGAGAGAGCTTAGCTTCTAGTTTGGCTGTATAACTGTATCTCTTGCATTTATTAGTGTTTGGTGGTAGGAGGAGGGGGTTGTCTGTGTACATGAGGCAGTTGTAACATTGCCTCAAAATGCCCAGATTCACCAGCTGGACTGGAGAGTACACCTGAAACTGTCCTTTGGACATGTCTGGATAGGTACAGTGAACTGTTTTACTGGATGGCTGGTAAGGTCGAATAGAGAGCCTTGTCGTTCTGTACAGTACAGGAGGGTCTAGTGCTAGGGTTTTATAAGTGCTTGCTGTAAGTTTTGAGCAAGTGCCGGGCTGAGAAATGAATGGCTTGAGTGCTTAAGTTGAAAGTTTGTCTAGTTCCAAGGGAAAAATTGAAGAGGAGACTTTGTGGAGCCGGGAATAATTTTACCCTAGCTAACCGGCGCTGCCCGGCATGCAAAACCGGGCAAATATGGTATTTATAGCAGGGAAATGAAAGAGATAGAAATTAGCCCAAAATGGCCAATAAACTACTAATTTCTGGGCTGACACCACTCCTCCAGGGACAGATAGGCTGCTCAAAGCTCCGCTCTCTCACAGGTGAACAGAGAAACTTCCTTCTATCCAAGTAAGGTATGGGCAAACACAGAGATTTGTAACACAGCCCTGAATTCAGCACTAACCTGAAAACTGGAAACAAATGTGTGCATGTATGTGTGTATGTATGTATATATACATATATATATATATATATATATACATATATATATATATATATATATATATACACATACATATATACATACATATATATATATATATATATATATATATATGCACACACACATATATATATATATATATATATATATATATATACACACACACATATATATATATATATATACATATATATATATATATATATATATTTATATTTATATATATATTACAGGCAGTTCAAATAAGCAGTCACAATAAGCCTGTGACCAGAAATTCCCAGCTCAGAAGGGCAGAATCCAGCCTCTCCTCCCACAAGAGTGCAGACCACAAACCTTCTTAATGTAGAATAACTGGCCTGAAGCCCAAGTGCTTAAGCCAGAACTAATACACTTTTAGAATAGCAGACACTGGGCCTTCAATTAGCAATTCCCAGCTTAGAAGGATGTAAGCTACTTGTCCTGCCACAACAGTGCAGACCACAAACCTTCTTAATGTAAAAAGTACAGTTTTGTACCTACCATAAATGTAGATGTTAGAGTGCTAATACAGCTGCAGTCATAACAGATGGGTTATCCTGCCGTCAGGCGGGTCCTCAGTCGGCCGAATTCCAAAGTCTAAGTCCTGCGTCGGATGTCGTCGTTTCTTCCCTGACGTCAGTGCGGCAAGGGTATAAAAGAACCAGCCGATGCCATTTTCTTCAGTTTTTCTTGCCCCAGATGTCAGGTGCCCCCAGAAGGAAGGCAAAACATGAATTTATGTAATAATGCAATGCAATATAATAAAAAAACAGTAGTTGCAAGCAAATACACCATAAAAGAATACCCCAATCAGGTTGTATGAGGAGGTGTTTGTCATAAGGCCTGTCCTAAGGGGACGGAGGGGGGGCAACCTGGACTGCAGCTGTATGAGCACTCGAACATCTACATTTATGGTAGGTACAAAACTGTACTATGTTCATCGTGCATACAGCTGCAGTCATAACAGATGGGTAGAATCCCAAAGCTAAAAAAGGGGTGGTAGGCACTAAGTGGAACTAGGAGGAGCAAGGATGCCCTGCAAGACTGCAGTGGCAAAGCCCGCTCTAGATCTGGAGTATAATGGTAGGTGGTAGTGCTTGGAGAAAGTATGCACAGAACTCCAAGTGGCTGCTTCCAAAATATCCTTGGTAGGAACCCCCCTGAGGAAAGCTGCAGAGGTAGCTGTGGCCCTTGTGGAGTGAGATCTGATGCTTGTAGGTACAGTTTTACCATGAAAAGAATAACAAAAGCGTATGCAGTGGGCTATCCATTTTGAGATTGTCTGTTTGGAAATAGCCTTCCCTTGAGCACCTGTAGCATAGGACACAAAGAGTTGCTCTGATTTTCTGAATGGCTTTGTCATGTCCAAGTAATAACAAAGCTGTCTGTGAATGTCCAAGGAATGTAGTAGTCTCTCCCCTTTGTTTTGTGGATTAGGGTAAAAGGTAGGTAAGTGGATAGCCTGATTCAAGGCTACACTGGATACTACCTTTGGCATAAAGGAAGGGTTGGTTCGTAAGGATACTCTGTCCTGATGGAAAAAGATGAAGGGCTACACAGCCATGAGGGCTTGTAGTTCCAAAACCCTGCGTGCTGAGGTGATAGCCAGAAGGAAGGCTGTTTTCCACGACAAAAATTGCAGTTCTGTTGAAGCAGCTGGCTCAAATGGAGGCAGGGTCAGTTTTTCTAGAATGAAATTGAGGTCCCAAGCAGGCACTGGTTGCTTCCTTGGGGGATTTATATTCTTAGCCCCTCTGAGGAACTGTCTTAGGAGAGGATGAGAGAATAAAGGAGGATCAGTGTTGTATTGAGCAGTAATGGCGGAGGCATGGATTTTGATGGAGGAGAATGAAAGTCCACTGCTTAACATCTCAGCTAGGTACTGTAATATTTGAGGTAAATTCAGTATTCCAGGATTCTGTCCCTTTTTCTGATTCCAGGCACAAAACCGTTTCCATTTTGCGGAGTAGGCTTTTCTAGTAGAAGGCCTTCTGGCCTCCAAAATGACATCCTGCACCTCCTTGGAGAGGAGGGTCTGTTGTGAATTTAAGGAATCCTCCATGCGGCTAGATTGAGTGTTTTCAGCTGACTGTGAAGAGTTTTGAAGTTGTGCTGGGTTAACAGAAGAGGCATTAGAGGCAGGATCCATGGTGGGGAATGCATCAGGCTCCTCAGGAGAGGGTACCAGTGTTGTCTTGGCCAGTCTGGAGCAATGAGAATCATCTTTGGTCTGTCTGCTCTGGCTTTTAATAGAACTTTGGGCAGCAGAGGAAGAGGTGGAAAGGCATTAACTATCATTGTCGTCCAACTGAAAGAAAGTGCGTCCACTTTCCAGGCCTGTGGATGATAGGTCCTTGAGCAGAATTTTGTCAATTGGTAATTTCTGTGGGTAGCAAAGAGATCTATATCTGGCCTTCCCCCATGCTTGAATTATCTTTGCAAAAACTTGAGGATGCAACTTCCATTCGTGTCTGTCATATTTCTGCTTAGGTTGTCTGCCAGCGTGTTTTCCTTGCCTGGCAGGAATTGTGCTTGAAGTTGGATTTGTAATTCCAGAGCCATGTTCCAAAGAGACATGGCTAGCCTGCACAGGGGATAAGAATGGGTTCCTCCCGGTTTGTTTATGTACCACATCACTGTGGTGTTGTCTGTCCTTATCAATAGCTGGCCTGGATGCAGTAGGTCTTTGAAAGCCATAATAGCATTTTTTACTGCTAGCATTTCCTTTTGATTGATGTGTAGGTGCTTTTCTTTTTGGGACCATTTGCCCTGAATGCACTGATCTGTCATGTGCGCCCCCCAAGCGTAGTCCGAGGCGTCTGTTGTGATGATTTGATTTGCTTGAGGCAGGCAGAAAGGGAGACCTATGTTTCTTTGGCATGCTTGAGCCCACCACAGAAATTCCTTTTGGAGACATGGAATCAGTGGTATAATTGTTTCCAAACTGTGGCTGTGTTGAGACCATAAGTTGTTTAGGTACCACTAAAATTTCCTCATATGCAGCTTTGCACATGGGATTAGCAGGATGCAAGATGCCATGAATACCAGAGCCTGCAGGATTTTCCTTGCAGTCAGCCTGGTGAAGGTTGCCATTTTTCTAAAGTATTGAGATAGTTGCCCTTGTTTCTCTGGCGTGAGGTAGGCCATCTGGGTGTTTGTATTCAAGCTGGCACCCAGGAAAATTATTACTTGAGAGGGTATTAGTTTTGATTTCTTTTTGTTGACTGTGTATCCCAGAAAGTTCAACAACTTTATTACAAACGCCAGATGTTTCAGAAGTAAGTGTTTGCTGTCGGCTTGGATCAGGCAGTCGTCCAAATATGGGTATATTTGTATCATTTGAAGTCTGCAGAAGGCAATTACTGATGCCAGGCATTTCGTGAACACTCAGGGCGCAGTAGATAAGCCAAAGGGCATGCAGAGAATTGATAATGGGTTGAACCTGCAAGAAATCTGAGGTATCTTCTGCAATCTTGTCTGATAGGGACATGCAGGTATGCCTCCTTGAGGTCCAATGTTACCAGCCAAGACTCCTTGCCCAGCATGGGAAGAAGCTACTGTAATGTGAGCATCTTGAATTTTGGTACGAGTAAATATATGTTTAGGGTGGATAGGTCCAAAATAGGTCTCCAATCTTTGTCCTTCCTTGGTACGAGGAATAGTCTGGAATAAAAATCTTGACCCTGTTCTTGTGCAGGTACCTCTTGAACAGCTTTCATGTCCATGAGAGCTGAAATTTGTTTTTGTGCCTCTGCCCTTTGATTTTGTGGCAGGTTTGGCATGCCTCTCATTTTTGGAAGGGTGTGAAAGTGGAATCTGTAGCCTCTGTCTATGATGTCCAGGATCCATTTGTCTTTTGTGAAAATATGCCAATTTTTCGAAAATAATGCCAGTTTTCCGCCTAAAGGTGCTGCCATTAGAGCTTTGCTTGGCATGCAAAGGGGAAAGTCATTGTGTTTGCTTTCTGAATGGCTGTGATCTATCCTCTCCACCACTTGGTGTAGGTGTTTGCCATGGTCTGCCTCTAAATGATCCTTGAGATTGCCCTCTAACCCCTCGGGCGCCTGTATCTACTTCTTTGAGGTCTGTCCGTGGCTGGAAAGGACCAATTTTTCGAAGGCCAGTTTCTGCTGAAACGTGGAGGTTGTACCTGTAGGAAAGCTTTCACTGTTTGCATTGATTTTGCCTTTTCCTCCATTTTCTTTAATACCTCCTCAGCTTTAACACCAAACAATACATCTTTTTGTAGAGGTGCATCTAGTAATTTAGCTTTGACATGATCTGGTAAGGTTTGCTCTTTGAGCCAAGCATGTCTACATATGACAGACCCTGTAACAGCAGCTCTACATGAGGCCTCTAAAGCATCAAAACCACATTGCAAGGTATGTTTACCCACTTGTTCTGCACCATGCAACAAATCCTGCAACTCCTTCAAGTCTGGTTGTTCAGGTTGTGACATTTTGTTTTTCAAATGAGATAACAAAAGCTGTTGATACTTTAACATCTGGAACTGACAGTTTAATGCCCTCATGGTTAAAGTGGCCGAGGTGTATACCTTTTTCCCCCACCTTTCTAAAGCTCTGGAATCTCTCTCTGAAGGTAATGGATTTTTGGCAGTAGAGGCCTTAATTCCCTTGGGACCCTGTGAAATAGTTTCCGGGTCAGCAGCATGGCTTTTGTATAGGAATTGGTGTGAATCAGGAACCCGGTAATACCAGTCAGGCTTAACTGGAGCTGGTGGTAAAGAATTTGGGTTAAGGCTGGCCTCTGAATACACATCATCTAGTATGTCTAAGACAGGAGGGATAGCCAGAGGCCTGTGCTGAGGGAGCAAGGGAAAATCCCTGAGCCTTTTCTTGGAATCTGAGTTATCTTGGCCTTCCCAGTGGAAGTGTTCCCTCAAGGTATGCAAGGTTTCCCCAAAAGAATAGTCCTCAGGGGGGAAGACAGAGGGAATGGACTCCTCTGCATCAGAATCTTCAAAAGGGGAGTATGAATGTTCCTGGTCTTCAGAATGTTCTGAAGTAATGGAGGCCTGGTCCGAGGAAGGGTATTCATCCTCCACTCTGGGCCTATTGTCCGAGGGGGTTTGAGAACCCCTGATAAGAGTAATCAAATCCTCAGCCATTTTGAGCATCTGATTTTTAGGCATGGGGCCTTGACAGGGGCCCTGTGGAGCTGGTCTTTTAGTATGCATGGCTGCTTTAGATTTAGTGTAAGCCTTAATGGAAAAAGAAGAAGGCCTGAAGACACCTTGAGAGGTGGCAGGCCTGTCCGAACTCTGAGTTTCCCCGCCAAGAGTGGCGTCGGTATATGTAATCGGGGTGTGGGCCGCGGAGCCTGCGACCTCAGGCACAGAAGACACTGCTAAGGAAGTGTCATCGGTAGTCAGGGGCTGCGTAAGCGCCTCGCTGAGAACCGGAGCACCTGTAGTCGGCTTTAGCGTGGTGTCGGTAGAAGTTGCGGACCTCGTATGTCGGTCCTTATCTTTGCGTCTTTTACTCAAAACTGGAGTCGGAGTATCCAACGACATAATGTAATTAAATTTTTTGCCAAAATAGTGTTGGGCGAACTCCGCCCAACGCTTAATAGTGCGTTTGTTAAAGCTAGTACAAAAACGACAGGTCGAGACGTCGTGGTCTGGGCCTAAGCAAGGAATGCAGAAGGAATGGAAATCCTTATGCGGTATTTGCTTCCCACATGAAATGCAATTATTAACTTTGTCTGACATCGGTCTGAGGCAAGAAAAGTTTCCCCAACGGGGTACTTAGCTTTCAAGAAGACTTCGGTTGAAAAATATTCGTAATCTCAGGAGCTGGCCGACCGGCATTTGCAAACTGCTTCTGCTTCGGGCAGCGCGCGGCAAGAAAGACTGAAGAAAATGGCGTCAGCTGGTTCTTTTATACCCCTGCCGCACTGACGTCAGGGAAGAAGCAACGACATTCGACACCGGACCTAGACTTTGGAATTCGGCCGACCGAGGACCCGCCTGACGGCAGGATAACCCATCTGTTATGACTGCAGCTGTATGCACGATGAACATCAGCCTGTATGAAGCCCAGTGCTTAAACCAAAAGACTTAGAATAACAGTTACAAATTAATCAGGTTACGACCAAGTAGGAATAAATGCAGCAGAATAAATAAAATTGAGTACTTTTAAGAAAAGCAAAATAAAATAGGAGGAAACACAAATAAAGTAAAAGCAAATGAATAAAGTGCAACATTTTTTTTTTTTAGTGCAAGAAGAGAAGGAAGAACCTAAGTGGGCTGGCCTTCTCTAATCATCTCTCTGTATTAAGTAGAGTGAACACTAGACTCAGAATATGGTCTAACTGTACTCAGTTAAGTGAGCAAATGAGATGGACCCAGGAGCAGTGTTCTAATACAGACTTACAGGTGGGGTGGGCAATTCCAGAGCCACCAACACAGGAACAGGGAGGGTGGGGAACTAACTGCAGAGAGACACACAGCACACTGTTCAGAAACACACAATTAGGAAACAGAAAAAAATGAAAATACAGTACTTTTAAAACTGCAAGTTTGTACTTGGCAAAAGACTAAAATTCACTACTGCAAGTTTCACTTAGCTTCAGCTTGTAATGCAGATGTTTGTAGCCAAGCAAGTCTCTCAGGAGTTGAGCATAAAATAATTTCTGAAACTTTATGGCTACCACTTAAAGTACAGAGTAATCCCTCTAGGCTATTAAATATCAGATAAAGAAGCGATACCAACACCCCCGCTTACAGCAAAATAACTGCAGATTAGGTATTATGCGCCCACAGGTGACGCATTTCTTGAAGTCAGTTGGGGCATCAACCATCTTAGTGTACCTAAAGAAAAGAAAGGCCCAACAGAAAAACAAAACAATCAATCAACTATAAAAAGTTAGAAGAAACACTTTCTTACCCGTGTACCAACAATTGTAAACAAAGAGAGTAGGAAGAGAACAGACATAAGAAAATGCAAATTACCAGCAACTGTACTGCACAGAAATACAGAGTTCTCTGCAAAAGTCACAAAGGGAGAAAGGTGGCAGAAAAAGTACAGTTTTGTACCTACCATAAATGTAGATGTTCGAGGATCTACATTGCTGCAGTCATAACCTGGGGGTAGTCCGCTGTCCTCGGTCGGCCCAAATACCAAAGAGCTAGGCTGGCGTCTGTCATTGTCGCCCAGAGCTGACGTCAGTACGTAGTGGTACTTAAGCGCATGACCGACGCCATATCCTCAGTCTTTCTTGCCCCAGATGTCAGAAGGCCTACAAAAGAAAGGCCAGAGCCAAAATAGTAAACGCCCAACAACCATCAGTGTGGAAATAAAGAGTATCCCAAAAAGAAACACAGCAACCACAAACTATAGAGGGGAAGGAGGGAGGGATAATAGGACTGCAGCAATGTAGATCCTCGAACATCTACATTTATGGTAGGTACAAAACTGTACTATGTTCTTCGTCTCACATTGCTGCAGTCATAACCTGTGGGTAGAATCCCAAAGCAAAGGAAAAGGGAGGCTGGCAAACTAAATAGCATTAGGAGCTGCTAACATGCCCTGTAAAACTGCAGTGGCAAACCCAGCCCTGGACTTGGAATAAAGAGGGAGATGGTAATGCTTAGTAAAAGTGTGTACTGAACTCCAAGTAGTTGCCTCCAAAATATCCTTAGTAGCTACCCCCCTCAAAAAAGCAGTGGATGTGGCAGTAGCCCTAGTAGAATGAGGTCTGATCCCAGCAGGAACATCCTTCCCATGATGAGAATAACAAAAAGCAATACATTGACCAATCCACTTTGAAATAGTCTGCTTTGAAACAGCTTTCCCTTGTGAACTCAAAGCAAAAGAAACAAATAACTGTTGAGTCTGTCTGAACTCCTTAGTTCTGCTCAAATAGTAACGTAACTGCCTGTGGATATCCAAAGAATGCAAGACTTTTTCCCCCCTATTTTGGGGATCAGCATAAAAAGTAGGCAAATGAATAGACTGGTTCAAGGCCACATTAGAAATCACTTTAGGCATAAAAGTAGGGTTAGTTCGCAAGGAAAAGTACAGTTTTGTACCTACCATAAATGTAGATGTTCGAGGATCCACATTGCTGCAGTCATAACCTGTGGGTAGTCCGCTGTCCTAGGTCGGCCCGAATACCAAAGTGTTAGGCTGGCGTCGGTCATGGTCGCTCAGAGCTGACGTCAGTACGCAGTAGTACTTAAGCGCATGACCGACGCCATATCCTCAGTCTTTCTTGCCCCAGATGTCAGAAGGTCTAAAAAGGAAAGGCCATAGCCAAAATAGAAAATACCCAACAACCAACATAGATAAAAAAATAATTATCCCAAAAGAAACACAGCAACCCCAAACTATAGAGGGGAAGGAGGGAGGGAAAATTGGACTGCAGCAATGTGGATCCTCGAACATCTACATTTATGGTAGGTACAAAACTGTACTATGTTCTTCGTCTCACATTGCTGCAGTCATAACCTGTGGGTAGAATCCCAAAGCAAAGGTAAAGGGAGGCTGGCAAACTCAAAAGCATTAGGAGCTGCCAACATGCCCTGTAAAACTGCAGTGGCACACCCAGCCCTAGACTTAGAATAAAGAGGGAGATGGTAATGTTTAGTAAAAGTGTGCACTGAACTCCAAGTAGCTGCCTCCAAAATATCCTTAGTAGCTACCCCCCTTAAAAAGGCAGTAGATGTGGCGGTAGCCCTAGTGGAATGAGGTCTGATCCCAGCAGGAACATCCTTTCCATGATGAGAATAACAAAAAGCAATACAATGGCCAATCCACTTAGAAATAGTTTGCTTAGAAACAGCCTTCCCCTGTGAACCCAAAGCAAAAGAAATAAATAACTGTTGAGTCTGCCTGAATTCTTTTGTTCTGCTCAAATAATAGCGTAACTGCCTGTGAATATCCAAAGAATGCAAGACTTTTTCCCCTTTATTTTGGGGGTCAGCATAAAAAGTAGGCAAATGAATAGACTGGTTTTAAGGCCACATTAGAAATAACTTTAGGCATAAAAGTAGGGTTAGTACGCAAGGACACCCTATCCTTATGGAATATCAGGAAGGGTTCAACTGCCATGAGAGCCTGTAATTCGGATACCCTCCTAGCAGACATAATGGCCAACAAAAAAGCAGTCTTCCAGGACAAAAACTTCAACTCAGACGTAGCTGCAGGTTCAAAAGGAGGTAAAGTAAGCTTTTCCAACACAAAATTGAGATCCCAGGAAGGAGTAGGAGCTCACGGGGCTCTTATGTTTTTTGCCCCTCTAAGAAATTGTTTAAACAAAGGGTGAGAAAATAAAGGAGGGTCACAATCATAGTGAGCAGAAATGGCTGCAGAATGAACTTTCACGGAGGAAAAAGACAAACCCTTGTCTAGTAATTCAGTAAGGTACTGTAGTGTAAAACTCAAATTAGGCACTGAGACATCAAAGCTCTTTGCTGTGCTCCAAAGAAAAAATCTCCTCCATTTATCAGCATAAACTTTTCTAGTACTAGGCCATCTGGCTTCCAAAATGACATTCAAAACCTGTTGAGGAAGCTGAGACCCCCCAGGGTCTAAAACAGAATACGCCAGGCTGTCAGATGCAGGGACTGTACCCTGACATTGAGAAAATGATTGCTTGACTGAGACAACCGGTGAGGAATTGGTGGCAAAGGCCAAGGAGGCTCCTGAACTAAACTCCTCAGCAGAGGATACCAGTGCTGACGTGGCCAATCTGGTGCTATTAGAATCATGCAAGGCTTGTCCTGCCTGAGTACCTTGGGAAGGAGAGGCAGAGGAGGGAAAGAATAGACGTGAAGGTTGTTCCAACTGAAAGATAGAGCATCCACTTTCCAAGCTTTTGGGTGAAACATCTTTGTGCAAAATTTTGGCAGTTGGAAATTTAGTGGAGAAGCGAACAGATCTATGTCTGGAGTTCCCCAAGCCACTGTCAACTGTTGGAATACGTGAGGATCCAATTTCCACTCGTGGGGATCCACAATTTGTCTGCTCAATACATCTGCTAAGGAGTTCTGTGCTCCTGGCAGAAACCGTGCTTGAAGAGTGATGTGCAAACTCAGAGCAGTCTCCCACAAAATCATAGCTTGTCTGCAAAGAGGGTAAGAATGGGTTCCCCCCTGCTTGTTGATGTACCACATGACTGTTGTGTTGTCTGTTTGAATCAACACCTGTCCTAGTTGAAGTAGATCCCTGAAGGCCATCAGGGCAAATTGGACTGCTAACATCTCCTTCATGTTGATATGCAAATGCTGTAGTCTGGGAGGCCACGTGTCTTGAATCCATTTCCCATTGAAGTGTGCTCCCCAAGCCAGGTCTGAGGCATCCGTCGTTAAGATCTGACTCGTCTCTGGTCGGGTCACAGAGAGTCCCTTGTTTAGGTGACATTCCTGAGCCCACCACAAGAATTCCTTCTGGATGCAAGGTATTATCTGAATGACAGTGTCCAAATCGTGGCAGTGTTGAGTCCATACACTTTTGAGATACCATTGTAGCCTCCTCATATGTAGTTTGGCATTGGGAAGTACCAGAATGCAAGATGCCATGAACCCAAAGGCTTGAAGGACTGTCCTTGCAGTCAGCCTGGACATTACTGATAATTGCTGGAAGTATAGGCGAAGATTTCTTTGCTTGTCCGGGGTCAAAAAAGCCATCTGAGAGGCTGTATTCAGTCTCACACCCAGAAAGCACATTTCCTGAGAGGGTACTAGACTGGACTTTGTTTCGTTCACAGAATACCCTAGGCACCTTAAAACTGCCATTACATACTGTAGATGTTGAAGTAACTTGTCTTTGTCTTGAGCAAGAATCAGGCAATCGTCCAGATAAGGATAAATTTGTATTCCTCTCAGTCTTAAGAAGGCTATCAGAGGAGCCAGAACCTTTGTGAACACCCTGGGCGCAGTAGATAAGCCAAAGGGCAATGCAGAGAACTGATAATGAAAAGTACCAGCCCGAAAACGCAGGAATCTCCTGCAGCTGGGCCCGATAGGAATGTGAAGATAAGCCTCTTTGAGATCCAGAGTTACCATCCAATGATCTTTGCCTAGCACAGGCAGAAGTTGCTGTAAAGTTAACATCTTGAACTTTGGAATGTCTAGGTATGTATTGAGAATGGACAAATCCAGAATTGGCCTCCAAGTGTTTCCTTTCTTTGGCACAAGGAATAGGCGAGAATAAAACCCTAGGCCTACTTCTGACGGAGGTACCACCTGGATTGCCCCCATTTGCAAAAGCAAAGAAATTTGTTTGTGAGCCTCCAGCCTTTGCTGAGGAGGTACATCTGGCATGCCTTTGAAAGGAGGAAAAGTGTGAAAATAAAACTTGTAGCCTTGATTTATTATGTCCAACACCCATTTGTCCTGGGTGACCAAATGCCAATTTTGTTTGAAAAGTGCCAACTTTCCTCCCAGAGGAGCTGCCAGACAGGAAGAATCTGGCAGCTGGAGATGCAGGTCATTGGGTCTGTTTACGAAAAGGCTGACCCCTGCCCTCACCAGAAGATTGTGCAGGAGAACTCCAAGTCCTAGGTCTGAAAGAACCCTGAGCGTGAGCTCTGCCCCTACCACGTCTAGACCTGCCCTTAGACTGAAAATCGGAAGAAGGGTAAGACCATCCTCTTGCAGGCCAATTCCTGCTAAACTTAGGGGGCTGCACTTGCAAAAATTCCTTAACCGTCTGCATAGACTTAGCTTTGTCTTCCATCTTTTTCAAAACTGACTCCACAGGGGAACCAAAAAGAACTTCAGATTGAAGAGGAGCACCCAAAATTCGAGCTTTAACATGCTCTGACAAATTTTGATCCTTAAGCCAGGCATGCCTACGAATAACTGAACCAGTAGCAGCCACCCTGGAAGAAGCCTGAAGAGCATCGAAGCCACACTGCAAGGAATGCTTACCAACTTGATTTGAAGCATGAACTAAGTCCTGCAATTCCTTACACTCTATACCCTCAGCTAAAGCATCTACCTTAGATTTCAACTGACCTAACAGAAAGTTCTGATACTTCAGCATATGAAACTGGCAATTTAAAGCCCTCATAACTAGCGTGGAGGAGGTATACACTTTTTTACCCCACCTATCCAAAGCTCTAGAATCTTTATCCAGAGGAACTGGATTCTTAACTACAGAAGCCATGACACCCTTAGGCCCTTGAATAATAGTTTCCGGGTCAGCTCTAGGACTCTTATACAAATATTTATGTACCTCTGTAATACCTGTCTGGCTTGACAGGGGCAGGGGGTAAAGAATCAGAATTAAGGGAAGCTTCCAAAAAAACATCCTGAACAACATCTAAAACAGGGGGAATAGCCAAAGGTCTATGTTGTGGCAAAAACAAAAATTCCCTAAGCCTCTTACGAGAATCTGAAAAATCCTGACCTTCCCACTTGAAATGCTCCCTCATGGAGTGCAAGGTTTCAGAAAAGGAAAAATCCTCTGGAGGAGAAGCAGAAGGACAGGAATCCTCTGCATCCGAATCAGAATAGGGAGGAAAATCCTGAATATCCTCAGCTGAAGACTCAGAGTAATCTGAGGAATGCTCCAATCCCTCTAAATCTGTCTCCACCCTAGGCCTCTTCTCTGGAGGGGGCATAGAACCCCTGATTAAAGTAATCAAATCCTCTGCTATTTTCAACATATTTTTTTTAGGAACAGAGCCCGAAGAACTAGGGCCGATGCCTGTACCAGAAAGACCAGGTCTAGCTTTAGCAGGGCCTTTAGTGACAGAAGTAGAAGGCCTAATAACCTTTTGTAAGGATGGAACCACAGAAACTTGAGAAGCCCCCTCGGCCTGACCTAACTCCTGAGAGGCCAACTCCTGTAATAGTAAAGGTTCCCCCTGTGATTCAGCCGAGACCTCGGCTGGATCCACAGATTCAACCGTAGATTCCATAGAACCGGCGTCCGCAACGGACGACTCATCCTGTTTAGACTTTAACGATTTATCTTTTCGCTTTTTTGCGGTAGCGGGCGTCGGAGGATCCGACGGCATGTTGTAGTTACACCGCTTACCGAATACAAGCCTAGCACAGTCTAATCTGCGTTTTATGGTGCTCTTATTAAATCTAGCGGAAAAGCGACACCCGACTACGTCGTGCTCAGGCCCCAAGCAAGGAATAGAGAGAGAGTGATAGTCCCTATGAGGTATCTGTTTCCCACAAGAAATACAATTATTAACTTTTTCTGACATCCGGATTAACTGAGGCAAGAAAAGACAAAAATATTCCCCAACGGGGTACTTAGCCCAACTTGGTCTTCGGTCTGAAACTCGAAAAATGAAAATTTCAGAACGCCGAACGGCACTTGCAAACGCTGCTTCTGCTTCGGACCACGCGGCAAGAAAGACTGAAGATATGAGGTCGGTCATGCGCTTAAGTACTACTGCGTACTGACGTCAGCTCTGAGCGACCATGACCGACGCCAGCCTAACACTTTGGTATTCGGGCCGACTGAGGACAGCGGACTACCCACAGGTTATGACTGCAGCAATGTGAGACGAAGAACATCTCTATCCTTATGAAATATCCGAAAGGGTTCAACTGCCATGAGTGCCTGCAATTCAGATACCCTCCTAGCAGAAGTAATGGCCAACAAAAAAGCAGTCTTCCAATATAAAAACTTCAATTCAGGCGTAGCTGCAGGTTCAAAAGGAGGTAAAGTAAGTTTCTCCAAAACAAAATTGAGATCCCAGGAAGGAGTAGGAGCTCTACGTGGGGGTCTTATATTCTTTGCCCCTCTAAGAAATTGTTTGAACAAAGGATGAGAAAATAAAGGAGGGTCACAATCATAGTGAGCAGAAATGGCTGCAGCATGAACCTTCACAGAAGAGAATGACAAACCCTTGTCCAGTAATTCAGTAAGATACTGAAGTGCAAAACTCAAATTAGGCACTGAAACATCAAAACCCTTTGCTGTGCTCCAAAGAAAAAATCTCTTCCATTTATCAGCATAAACTTTTCTAGTACTAGGCCGCCTGGCTTCCAAAATGACATCTAAAACCTTTTGAGGAAGCTGAGACCCCACCGGCTCCATCACAGAATACGCCAGGCTGTCAGATGCAGGGACTGCACCCGAACATTGAAAAAATGATTGTTTGACTCTGATAACAAATGAGGAACCTGTGGCAGAAGCCAAGGAGGCTTCTGGATTAAACTCCTCAGCAGAGGATACCAATGCTGACGTGGCCAATCTGGTGCTATTAGAATCATGCAAGGCTTGTCCCACCTGACTTTCAAGAGTACATTGGGAAGAAGAGGCAGAGGAGGAAAAGCATAAACGTGAAGGTTGTTCCAACTGAAAGATAGAGCATCCACTTTCCAAGCATCTGGGTGGAACATCTTTGTGCAAAATTTTGGTAGTTGAAAATTCAGTGGAGAAGCAAACAGATCTATGTCTGGAGTTCCCCAAGCCACAGTCAATTGTTTGAAAACCTGAGGATCCAGTTTCCACTCGTGGGGATCCACAATTTGCCTGCTCAATACATCTGCTAGGGAGTTCTGTGCTCCTGGCAGAAACCGTGCTTGTAGATTGATTTGCAAACTCGGAGCAGTCTCCCACAAAATCATTGCTTGTCTGCAAAGAGGGTAGGAATGGGTACCCCCCTGCTTGTTGATGTACCACATGACTGTTGTGTTGTCTGTTTGAATCAACACCTGTCCCGGCTGAAGTAGGTCCTTGAAGGCCATCAAAGCAAATTGGACTGCTAACATCTCCTTCATGTTGATATGCAAATGTAGCAATTTGGGAGGCCACACGTCCTGTATCCATTTCCCATTGAAGTGTGCTCCCCAAGCCAAGTCCGAGGCATCCGTCGTTAGGATCTGACTCGCCTCTGGTCGGGTCACAGAGAGTCCCTTGTTTAGTTGACATTCCTGAGCCCACCACAAGAATTCCTTCTGGATGCAAGGTATAATCCGAATGACAGTGTCCAAACCGTGGCAGTGTTGAGTCCATACACTTTTGAGATACCATTGTAGCTTCCTCATATGCAGTTTGGCATTGGGAAGAACTAGAATGCAAGATGCCATGAACCCCAAGGCTTGAAGGACTGTCCTTGCAGTCAGCCTGGACATTACTGATAACTGCTGGAAGTATAGATGAAGAGTTCTTTGTTTGTCCGGGGTCAGAAATGCCATCTGAGAAGCTGTATTCAGTCTCACACCCAGAAAGCACATGTCTTGAGAGGGTACTAGACTGGACTTATTTCGTTCACAGAATACCCTAGGCACCTTAAAACTGCCATTACATACTGGAGATGTTGTAGTAACTTGTCTTTGTTTTGAGCAAGAATCAGGCAATCGTCCAGATAAGGATAAATTTGTATTCCCCTCTGTCTGAAGAAAGCAATTACCGGAGCCAGAACTTTTGTGAATACCCTGGGCGCAGTAGATAAACCAAAGGGCAATGCAGAGAACTGATAATGAGAAGTACCAGCCGAAATCTCAGGAATCTCCTGCAGCTGGGCCTGATAGGAATGTGAAGATAGGCCTCTTTGAGATCCAGGGTTACCATCCAGTGATCCTTGCCTAGCATAGGCAGAAGTTGTTGTAATGTTAACATCTTGAACTTTGGAATGTCTAGGTAGGTATTGAGAATGGACAAATCCAGAATTGGCCTCCAAGTGTTTCCTTTCTTTGGCACTAGGAATAGACGGGAATAAAATCCTAGGCCTACTTCTGACGGAGGGACCACCTGAATTGCCCTCATCTGCAAAAGCAAAGAAATTTGCTCCTGAGCCTCCAGCCTTTGCTGAGGAGGCACATCTGGCATGCCTTTGAAAGGAGGAAAAGTGTGAAAATAAAACTTGTAACCTTGATTTATTATATCCAACACCCATTTGTCCTGGGTGACCAAATGCCAGTTTTGTTTGAAAAGTCCCAACTTTCCTCCTAGAGGAACTGCCAGTAAAGAAGGATCTGGCAGCGGAAGATACAGGTCATTGGGTCTGTTTACGAAAGGGCTGACCCCTGCCCTCACCAGAAGACTGTGCAGGAGAACTCCAAGTCCTAGGTCTGAAAGAACCCTGAGCGTGAGCCCTGCCTCTACCACGTCTAGACCTGCCCTTAGATTGATAATCCGAAGAAGGATAAGACCATCCTCTAGCAGGCCAATTCCTGCTAAACTTAGGGGGCTGCACCTGCATAAAATCCTTGACCGCCTGCATAGACTTAGCCTTATCTTCCATCTTTTTCAAAACTGATTCCACAGGAGGACCAAAAAGTACTTCAGATTGTAGAGGAACATCCAAAATCCGAGCCTTAACATGCTCTGACAAATTTTGATCCTTAAGCCAGGCATGTCTACGAATAACTGAACCTGTAGCAGCCACCCTGGATGAAGCCTGAAGAGCATCGAAACCACACTGCAAAGAATGTTTGCCAACTTGATCTGATGCATGAACCAACTCCTGGAGCTCCTTACACTCTATACCCTCAGATAAAGCATCCACCTTAGATTTCAATTGGCCTAACAAAAAATTATGATACTTCAGCATATGAAATTGGCAATTCAAAGCCCTCATAGCTAACAGAGGAGGTGTACACTTTTTTCCCCCACCTATCTAACGCTCTAGAATCTTTATCCAAAGGAACTGGATTCTTAGCCACAGAAGCCTTAACACCCTTCGGACCTTGAATAATAGTTTCCGGATCAGCTCTAGGACTCTTGTACAAATACTTATGTGCTTCTGGAACTCTGTAATACCTGTCTGGCTTAACAGGGGCAGGAGGCAAGGAATCAGGATAAGGGAAGATTCAGAAAAAACATCCTGAACAACATCTAAGACAAGAGGAATAGCCAAGGGCCTATGTTGTGGCAGAAACAAAAATTCCCTAAGCCTTTTCCGAGAATCCGAAAAAACCTGACCTTCCCACTTGAAATGTTCCCTCATGGAATGTAAAGTCTCAGAAAAAGAAAAATCCTCTGGAGGAGAACTAGAAGGACAGGAGTCCTCTCCATCCGAATCTGAATAGGAAGGGAAATCCTGAATTTCTTCAGCTGAGGAATCAGAGTAGTCTGAAGAATGATCCATTCCCTCTAAATCTGGCTCCACCCTAGGCCTCTTCTCTGGGGGGGGCATAGAACCCCTGATCAAAGTAATCAAATCCTCTGCCATTTTCAACATATGCTTTTTAGGAACAGGGGCTGGAGAAGTAGAACTATGACCAGGGCCAACAAGACAAGATTTGGCCTTAGTATGGCCTTTAGCCACTGAAGTAGAAGGCCTAACCACCTTTTGTAAAGTTGGAACTACAGATACCTGAGAAGCACCCTCAGCTAGGCCTAACTCCTGAGAGGCCAACTCCTGCAAAAGTAAAGGTTCCCCCTGGGATTCAGCCGAACCCTCGGCAGGATCCACAGATTCAACCGGAGGCTCTGAAGAACCGGCGTCCGCAACGGACGACTCATCCGGTTTAGACCTCAAAGATTTATCTTTGCGCTTTTTAGCGGTAGCGGGCGTCGGAGGATCCGACGGCATGTTATAATTACACCGCTTACCGAAAACAAGCCTGGCACAGTCTAATCTGCGTTTAATGGTGCGCTTATTAAATCTAGCACAAAAGCGACACCCAACCACGTCGTGCTCAGGCCCCAAGCAAGGAATACAGAAAGAATGATAATCGCTATGAGGTATCTGTTTCCCGCAAGAAATGCAATTACTAACTTTTTCTGACATCCGGATAACTGAGGCAAGAAAAGACAAAAATTTCCCCAACGGGGTACTTAGCTCAACTTGGTCTTCGGTCTGAAACTCAATAAATGAAAATTTCAGAACGCCGAACGGCACTTGCAAACGCTGCTTCTGCTTCGGACCACGCGGCAAGAAAGACTGAGGATATGGCGTCGGTCATGCGCTTAAGTACCACTACGTACTGATGTCAGCTCTGGGTGACAATGACCGACGCCAGCCTAGCTCTTTGGTATTCGGGCCGACCGAGGACAGCGGACTACCCACAGGTTATGACTGCAGCAATGTGAGACGAAGAACATCCAATAGATAGCCTATTGAAAGAGAAACACTTAAAGAACTTGCTGTTTTAACCTAGAAAAAACACCAATAGCTCCAGAATAAGAGGATCCGTATATGTAGAAATATGGTGGCAAACGAGATCTGAGGTATGTTAGGTTGGCAGGGCATTATGGGTAAAGGAAGGAGCTCAAGAGTTTTGGATCCAAGGATCTGGCGGAAGCAGCAAAGTCAGACACAAAACCCTTCAGTTGAGGAATGAATGAAAACGACAATATCAGATTACATATTTTCAGAAAGAATCAGCAAGATCCAGAAAGGTAAAGCACAATTTAAGGCATTCTTGCAGTACTTGCAACCTCAAGAAGTAAAGCACAATAAATCATTAACACCATCATTCAGTTTCTGGATTCCACTTCACTACATTCTTTTAACTTATTGCTGAAAATGAATATACAGTTTTTCATTAAAAAAAAAAAAAAAAACTCAAAGATAGAACTCTAAGTAAACTAAGAAAAAACATTTTTTACCAATCCCCTAGACAAGTAGCCGTGTACAAAATCCTTCCATGTTATTTCCCGTCCTGGATCTCGGAAATAAAGATATAAAAATCCAGAGGCAAATCCAGCAACACCAATAATCAGCATGCGGAAATCCTTATCGTCCCATGGAAAATCACCCTAAAAGAAAAAAAATACATAAATTATTTATGAAAAGCACTTAAAATAACAGTGCAAAGAACTTAGTTGACTAACATGGGTTGAGGGGGTGCTCAACTAAGACCCTGAATTAGTTACCTACTATGAAGATAAAATAGTGTGTCTGGCCAAGCTTTGTGTCAGTAGCCAAAAAATGGATAAAAAGGAACACGATATGCTGAAAATAAGGAACACTGGGGGAGGGGGGGGGTTACACAGAATTATTACTACAAAAATAAAAGCTGAATATCTCAAACCAGGGGTGCCAACAATTCACTCCAATACAAGTAAAAAGAACTTGCTGAAACTAAACTTGGGGAAAAAAAAGTTATGTATTTACCATAACGTTCCATGTGAGTTGTTCATCTCGCCTTCATTCTTTACTGATGGGTGCGGAGCCAATCCCTCGGCTCCGAGTCGGCCATTTGCAAACTTGAGGTCTTCAAATAGCTCGAGGCCACATCCCTATCCCATGATGCACCTAGAGTTACCTCAGATCTTGTTTGCTGGGTATAATACCATATGTCATTCTTTCACTCCCAAGAGAAGGTACGGAAGGATTGAGCAACAAGGATGGATCCAGCATCTCGGTCATCTAACAGCCCAAGAGGGGGTAAGGAGGGATTGACATAAGAATGAAGGAGAGATGAACAACTCACATGGAACGTTATGGTAAGTATACAACTTCTTTATGTGAAGTTGTTCCATCTCGCTGTTCATTCTTACTGATGGGTAGCATCCCAAGCACCATCAACCTCGGGTGGCTCACGGAAGTATATTTCTCAGGACCTTGGATCCAAAGGATCCCTGGAGGCCTTGTCAACTTTGTAATGAGTAATAATGGTATGAGATTTTGACCAAGTGGCTGCTGCGCAAATGTTATCAATAGGAAGTCTGGCAGAGGATGTAGAAACAGCTCTGGTTGAGTGAGCCTTAATTTTATGCTGTAAAGGCATGATAGCAGCTGAATAAGCAAAGGTGATACAATCGGATAACCATTTAGAAAAAGTTGTTTTAGCCGCTGGTCTACCCTTCCTGGAGTCTGAAAATGAAACAAAAAACTGGTCTGATTTCCTGAAATCTTTTGTTCTATCCAAATAAAATCTGAGCGGTCTGTGAACATCAAGTTTGTGCAGCATGTACTCTAAATTGTTTGAATGGTTGGAGAAGACGACTGGCAAATCAATAATTTGATTGAGATTAGTTTCAGTGCAAACTTTGGGCAAGAATGAGGGGTTTGTTCTAAGTGAGACTCTGTCAGTATGGAATATCAAATAAGGAGGCTTGATGGATAAAGCCTGAAGCTCTGACACTGTGCAGGCAGAAGCAATAGCTACTTAAAAGATGGTTTTCCATGACAAAAATTTGAGGACACATGAAGAAGCTGGTTCAAATGGCAGAGGAATTATGTGGGAAAGCATAAAACTTAGATTCCATGGAGAATAGGGAGATTAAACAGGTGGACTAATATGAAAGGTCCCTTTGAGAAAGGCTTTGGATAACTTATGTGACATAATATTCAATCCTTCGAATCCAAGATGAAAATTAGAAATAGCAGCCAGTTGAACATGAACTGTTGCTGCTGCAGCTCCTTTGCTGAAAATCATAGCCAAGAACTCTAAAATAGAGGCCATAGGGGCTTGGGTAAGGATCAATATTGTTTTTAGAGGCCCATATAGAAAAATTTTTCATTTGCTAAGATATAGCTTCCTCGTAGAAGACTTATGAGAGGATAAGAGAATTTGCTTTGTCTCACTGGAAAGGTTATGGACCCTGGTTATGATGGGAATTGGAGCAGCCAAGCTGTCAGCTTCAGGGACTGCAGTGAGGGATGAAGTTCCCCTGCCGAGTGTGTCAGAAGGTCTGGAACTGGGTCCAGAATCCAATTGTCCTCCAAAAGTTGAAGTCGAAGGAAGGGGGACAAAATCTGACAAGGCCGATGAGGGGCTATTAGATTGATGGTCCTTCCCAGGGCTTTTGCTTTCTGTAGAACCTTTGGTAACAACAGGATTGGTGGAAATGCATAGAGAAGACCCAGAGGCCAATCGTGTATGAGTTTGTCCCTTGGGGCTTCTCACGGAGGGGGAATTGGGGCAAAGTAGCTTCTGCATTTCGTGTTCATGTGACTGGGAAAAAGGTTGCAGCAAGGCTGGCCGCACCTGCGGAATATCCTGTCCATTTCTTTCTTGAGGGACCACTCGTGAGGCAACAAAATTGCTCTGCTCAGCTTGTCTGCTATCACATTGGATTTCCCCGGGATGTGCGTTGCCAACAGAAAGCGCTGGGTGGAAATAGCCCTGACAGCCTCGGGACAAAGGGGGCAAGACCTCGTTCCTCCTTGTTTGTTCAAATACCAGACCACTGACATGTTGCCTGTCTGAATCACAATCGTACCCAGAGGAAGAGAGTCCTGAAAGTACTGCAACACCAGCAGTACTGCTCTCATCGCTAGGACATTGATATGCAGATGTCTCTCTTGATCAGTCTGTGTGCCTTGGGCTGTCTTTTCCTGAAAATGCCCCCCCCCCCACCCTATCAGGGAAGCATCCGTGGTCACTGTTCCCACTGGAGGGGGTAGCACAAATGGGCGTCCTATCATGACATGAAGTGAGGTCAACCACCACTGAAGATCCTTTTTGCAGGAATTTGTGATTATCATGTGAGACATGGGAAGCTCTTTCCAAGACCACTGAGTGAACAGCCATTGTAGTATCCGCATGTGCATACGAACTAGTAGTATGGCTAGAATTGCTGCTGCCATCAGGCCTAACAATTTCAGAACTTCTGATGCTGGTGCTTTGTCTTCGGATATCAGAACGCTGACATGCTGACAAAGAAGAAAGACTGTTTCTATTGGAAGCCTTAGTGTGGTGGTGGTGGTGTCCAGATCTGCTCCGATAGAAACACCTGGAATCCTAAACATCTCAGGTGAGCCGTGACCACTGCCATGCATTTGGTGAACACTCTGGGGGCTGTAGTGAAGCCAAAGGGCAGGGCTCAAAACTGGTAATGATTGGCTCCCAGCCAGAAACGCAGATGATACCTGGATGACCCGGCCATTTTTATGTGGTAGTACACATCCTTGAGATCTATCAAGCACATCCAACTGTCTTTCCCTAAGAAGAGAAGTATAGACTGAAGCGTGACCATCCGGGACTTCTCTTTCTTTACAGATTTGTTCAGTCTGCTGAGGTCCAATATGGGTCTCCAGTCCCCCGTCTTTTTTGGAACTAAAAAGAATCTTGAGTAAGTTCCGGATCCTGTCTGGTTTGCTGGGACTGGTTTGATGACTCTTTTTCTTAGCAACGTTTGGACCTCTATTGTTGCTTGTTCCCTGTAACTGGGTGGAACGTCCGGGATTTTTCTTATGGGTGGAGGGGGTTTGGCGAATGGGATGAAGTATCCTCTGGAAATTATACTTTGTACCAAGTTGTCTTATTATTTTGAGCCAGGCGTCTGGGTACAAAGATAAGCGACCCCAGACTGCCTCCAGAGCAGCGCTGGTAGGGCTTCCCAGAGAAGTGATCTCTGTCGCCTTGGTGTTGCGGACCCCCTCTGCCACCAGGGCGGTGTCTTCCATTATTGCCCCCTCCTCTGCCTCTTGTGTGTCCTGAAAGGTTCCTTGGGGTTTTCGGAACCACATTTTTCCTCCCCTTTGACCCTTAGGATACGATCTGGTAGGGGTGGAAAAACAGACCCCGACGGCAGACAGAGTCTTCCTGTCCTGCTCACACTTGGTTAAAGTTTCCTTCACTTTAGGCCCAAAAAGGAATAAGCCATCAAAGGGAGTATTCACGAAGGATGACTTGAAGGTCTCTGGGAAGGAACACACGCGCATCCAGGAGTGTCTCCTAAGAGCAACTCCTGTACCAGCTGCCCCACTCATTCCATCTGCTGCATATGAAATGAGGTGCATGGATGAGTTCACTATAGAACTGAGGGTAGCAAGCTGTGTAGAGTTCCTGCAGCTACTGTACCCTGAAGAGTATCTCCTAGCTTTTTAAGGTGATCTTATTGTAACCTGGTTAAATAGTTGAGCGAACGAGAAGCAAAAGTTGCTGAACTAAATATGTGCTTCCCATACCTATCCATGATCCTGGAGTCTCTGTTTGGAGGATGGATAAATGACGAAGTTTGACATTTCCTTTTTGGTGACTGCCGCCACCAGCATGGCATCAACTGGCACACCTTTTGTTAACAAAGATTTGTCAGGCGGGCAGAAATGAACTTATTAGGCCTCCTAGGGACAGGCTCCATAGTATCCGGAGACTCCCACGCCCTTCATGAAACCAGCTGCATCAGCTCATCGAAGGGTGGAGACACCCAAGAGGTGGAGGGCTGAGACCCGAAAGCCTTCAGGAGAACTGACTCAACCTCAGTAGGGTTTAAGGACTGCCAGTCACCCCTCTGCCTCAGGATTTCAGCGAATGAGATATCTTCAGAGGGGGACAGTGGGAACCCTTCTGACTCATCCAAGTCAGTATCAAATGTTAGAGACTCCTGGGGGGAGTCTAGATGTTTCCTCTTACACAATCTCTTCCTGGAAACCTCATCAGTGGGAGCTTCTGGTGAGGGCTCGGAAGAGCAAGGGCCACCCAATGGGGCTTCCTGAGGCTCTGGGTCTCTACACTTGGTCAGGATGTGTGAGGCAGAAGCAGTCACAGGCGCTTTAGGGGAGGAGGAAGCCAGACTTGAGGTCGAGGATGTCTTAGGAGACATGACCCTCCTCATGGCATCAAAAGCACCTCTGCTCTGATGCGAGGGGAACCAAAGGATCCAAGGAAACCGTCGATACCCTCGGCACCGGGACAGTGGGCTCCGAACTAAAGGTAGGAGCCGAGCTCAGCCGTGCCGAAGCCCCAAGAGGCAGAGTCGGAACCGACAAGTCAGTCCGACTATCCTCCCCAGACCCGACCAGAGAGTGTCGGCTCCTACAGTCCTCGATTGGCACCAAGGATGTCAGAGTGAAAGGAGCCGAAGACACTGGAGCAGGCGTTGGCTCCGAGGGTTCCAGAATCAACAGGTCCGACTCCTCCAGCTCCAAAGGACCAGCACGGCTCAGAGGAGGAACAGTTTGAGCTGGTGTAAGGGTCTTTGGCTCCGAAGCCATTTGAAGCCGATAACATTTTTGCCAAGGCCGGTGCCAGTAACAGCTTTTGCACCACACAATCCACATCCAGATCAGAAAGGCTGATAGAGGACCAAAGGTGGTACCGACTGTAATAATGGACTCTTAAGAGTTTTGGATACCAGTTCCAAGACTGGGGACTGGCTCCAAAAAGAAAAGACTGTCGGTTCCTATGGCAGTGGAGCCGAAGTCGAAGATTTTTTTGATTTCTTTGATTCAGAAGTCTTAAAAGACTGAGGACTTGCTGGATCTATCTTGGTTGCTCAAAGCTTCTTGGAAGGATGGTTTCAACAAACCTGTCTATTAATTTTCTTTTCCTTTCCTGGAGGACCCTGGAGGAGAAGGAATGGCATATAGAACAGCTGTCCTGTAAATGCAGGGCTCCTAGACAGTACACACAATTTACATAGCTGTCTGTTACAGACATCTTTTGGCCACACTTTGGGCACACTTTGAAACCTGACTTAGGATGCTTCTCTTGGTCAGCCATTGTAATCTCAGAGAAAATTACTGTCACCACAAAAAAATTTTAAACAGTAATTATCCACAAAAGCCTTAAATAAAATTAGGTTTAGGTCACACACACACAGAGTAATACTAACATTGAAGCGACAGAAAAAGGTCTGTCTAAAACGCATAATAAGAAAAATATAAGCAGACTATGCACTGAAAAAGAGGATAGCTGCTAGAAGACGCAACAAACCATATCTAAGATTTTCTAAGGAATTATATCTGACAAAAATCACTGTCAACTGCAAAACTTCTATAGTAATTATCAATCCAAGCCTTTTCTAAAAAATGTTAAGGCTAAACACACCACACAGCAAATAACTATAAACTATCTAACTATTAAGTATAAATTGTGACAAAAGGTCACTGAATAAATCCACTGTAATAATCAGAAAAAAGTTTTTTTTAAACTAGGCCTAAAACAAGAGGCCAACTAGTATTTTAAAGCACACTAATGGGAAGGGAATATAATGTAGGTAAACACACCAAAAAGCTATAAGAGCTTTAAAAAAACATTCAAAACTATCTAAAACTATCTAAATATCAATATAATTAAATAAAGAATTAAAACAGTTTTACTGGCCTGAGCTAATGCAGAACATCCAATCTATTGCAGTGGCAAACTAGATCTGGGGCAGCTCTAGGTGCATCATGGGATAGGGACTTGGCCTCGAGCTATTTGAAGACCTAGAGCTTTGCAATTAGCCGACTCGGAGCCGAGGGATCGGCTCCGAACCCATCAGTAAAGAATGAATGGCGAGACAGAACAACTTCACATCAAAGGATTCATTACTATGTAAGTAATGGAAGTCAAGTCATACAGCAGGAAGGTGCACCCAAACATCAAAAATGATGAGTCGTTTATAAAGAATGCTATGCTAGACACAAATAAGGAGGCAGTCAATTGCACAGAACAGTGCCACTGATTTAGTAGGAAAAGGCGGGAGGAGGATGCTGCAGGGAAACCATCAGAGCAGTACTTCATAATTACTCAGAAACACTCAAAGTTTAGGAAGAGGCAATGCCGAGCTACTACACAAGTAACAGGTGACTGAAGATCAGGTGCAAATGATACAACACTATGGAATGTACAGAAAAATGTTAAGTAAACTGTAAAGTCAGTACAGCTGTTAATTTCAAATAGTCTCTGGATCAAGGTGGATCATACCAATGTCAACTTCAGTACAAATGCCTACTCTTGAATTCAAAAGTCAACATCACTGCCAGCTTTGCTGGTGTACTGGGATAGTACTCTGCTAGACTCGGGTGACCAATTAGCAGCTCAGACACCTGCTGCAGCTGGCATAAGGTAGGAGAGGAGTGACGCAGCTTTACTACCATTCCCTTCTTCGGTATGGGGAGGTGCAAAAGTACATAACCAAGGTGTGTTCTCATGGCGGAATCCCTAGTGCGTGAAAGGCACCAAAAGAAGCAGTGGCTTTAGTGGACACAGAAATGTCCTGAGGGACTGCATCATCTGTGCATGAGTGATATGCCCTCACTGATGCCCAACTGCACGCCACACATTTGGAGCATTACTGTGTGTTAGCAGTTTGGGGGGGGGGGGGGGTAGAGCAGTGAAAAAAAGACACCAAACAACCTCTGATGGATGCATAAATGATAAATCCTCCCAGTTGGTTCTAGTGTCAGTGTATAGAAAATTAAAGGGAGAGCTAACCAAGAGTGCGATAGATGGTCATCAGGGGCAAAAAATTAAAAAGGAAAGAAAAGGTCACCATCACTTTTTTCAGTAAAAAAACTGCACATCTCAAACTGCTGTTTGGATAGCCTTTAGCAAACCATGCTTACCGTTGCAATGATGAACACCCACTCCTTGTTGTGAGCAAATAAAAGCAGATCTCATGGTCTGCTTGTGAAAGTGTCATGCTGAGAATGAATTATACTCAGAAAACAGAATTTGTTAAAGGATAAATGCAATGGTAGACAGTACTGATCACACATTAAAGCCACACAATGACAGACAGCTGCTGATCTAAGATGTGCTTTACTAAGTGATGTGCTTTGCATGGGTTATTAAATTAAGGCACTGAAAGTAGTATACTAAACCAGGAAAAGCACTGCCTATGCTAGGTGATAAGGTTCTATGTTAAAACATCATGCTAACAAAGCAGTACAACTGCTATTCAGTGGAGACATTTATTCCAAATCAGTCTCAGAGTCCACAAAAAATAATAGTATTAAAATGTCCACTGCTGTCAACCTTAACACTGCTTGCCACATATCTCCATTCCTTACTCTCACTTAAACTAATTTAGTCTCAACGAGTCTATGCAATACTTTCATAACTATACTTCTCGATTCTGCTTCATAACCCGGACATTCGCATACTAACTGAAACCAACTATTACCAATGAACAAATACCCCTCATAAGCTATAGTACTCTTAGATTTGATAAGCTGACTGAAAGAGCAGTTGGCACAGTAATTATATTTATAGGTTCATAGGTAGGCTATCGGCCCAAGGGCCTAAGTAAGCCTAGCCAACAAGGTTCCCTGGCTTACGCCACTCAAGAAAGTTATTTTCCTGTGCCCCTGTTGAGCAGAGCCACAGAAGTGATCCTCGGGGTGTATTTCCTATTTCCCACTCACTCATCAAGATTTTTCATGAAGAGTGCTAATGAGGAACTTTGCCTGACATAGATGGGTAGCTCGTTCAAGAGTATGGGAAGTCTCTACGACAGGAATCTATCCCTCCAGCATATCCCGTTTATTGTGGTGACAAGGTTTAGATCCCTAGAGGGTGTAGCTTGGAGGGACTGGGATTTTTTTAGGGGTAGCATGCCCAACAGCTATGGGTTTAACATAGCTTTATATGTTAGGCAGAGATCATCCCAGAGTAGGCGCTATGCTACGGAGTAAAGCTGGAGTTTTTGAGAATGTCAGTGTAGGGGATCTGTTTGAGGCCAGTAATCCTCTTTGTGAGGTACTTCTGTGGCCTTTCCAGCTGCTGCAGATGCCTTGTGAGGTACATTCCAAAAGGGGTGTTGTACTCTATAATGAGTTTAATTAGTGTCGAGTAGAGGGGAACAATGACCTCTTTTTTCCTGGATGAGAACCCTTTTGTGATGAAGTATGCCACGTAGAAGGATTTCCTAACTACTGTGGCGATGTGATTATCAAAGGAGAGACTACTGGCCACCTGGGTTCCAAGGTCTCTTATCACACATTCAGCATCAATCAGACTGCTGCCTATGTGGTAGTTCATGGGTAGAGTTTTTACCCAAGGGGATGACAATGCACTTTTTGGCACAGAGCTTGAGGCCATGGCTCTGACACCAGGCATCTGTCTCAGTGAGGCCCTTCTGTAGGATGTCCACATCATTTGGGGACTCGACTATGGCTCCTAGTTTGCAGTCATCTGTGACCTTCGGTAGCCAAAGGTCTTCTGTATTAGCCTGTACTTCAGAGAAGTAGATACCAAACAGGAGAGGTCCCAGGACTGAACCCTGTGGTACACCACCTGTCACTGGTTTGAAGTCAGATTTGGAGTCTGCAACCTTTACAGTGTGGGTTCTGTCAGTGAGCCAGTTAGCAACCCATCTTGTGATGTAGGGATTTATACCTAGTTTAGTGAGTTTAGCTATAATTCCAGAATGGGGAATGGTGTTGAAAGCCTTGGCGAGGTCAAGATAGGCTGTGTGAATCACCTTACCCTCGTCTACAGCTTTGGTGACTGCCTCAAAGAAGTCAATCAGGTTCAGGAGGCATGATCTGCCTTTCACAAACCCGAACAGGGTGGGGTCCAGAGTTTGGAGGTTACCAATGTATTTGTTTATGAGTTCCATGATGATACGTTCCATGGCCTTACAGACCAGGCTAATAGGCAATAGTTCCTGGGATCAGTGGTGGCTTCCCTTTTGGGGAGTGGAATAACTGTTGCTGTGTGCCATTCAGTGGGCACAAAGCCTGATGTGAGGCTATGATTGAACATGGTGCGTTTTCAGAAATTTACAGCTCTCTATCCCAAAACTATCTCCTCTAAGAAACACTGGCATAAGCCTTATAAGTTAACAACCATGAACACTATATAGAATTCCTTACATTATGCAGCTGTACAAGCAATTCACCCGTAATTAAAGACATTCTCTCAGGGACTTCAAATAACATATCCCATGAAACCAACATCCTAGGAAATATTTACAAAAGTAAGAGCACTGACAGTACCACAGCTGGGAAATTTATTACAAAAATAAAAGAAAAAAACAAAACAAAAGTTACAATGAATAAATCCTTACAAAACAGTGGTGAGCGTTTTCAGGGATCTACCCCTTCATCAGACAACAGTTAAAAATCCCATAGTTCATTAAATACTGGAGATTCGTCACATGATGTTTCAAAATTTCAGTTGTACCCAATAGGGACATAACAATTAGTACATCAGTATATATTAGCACAGTTCTGCAAATAAATAAAAATAAGAAGTTATGTACTCACCATAACGTTCCATCTGAGTAGGTGGCTTCATTTGTCTGCAACCTGTGGGTCTTGGATCCGATATCGGATCCGAGCCGGCAACTATTTATACAGCTATGGATCCGAGCTCCTAGCACCTCCCCTCACCCATAATCCCCTGCCAACCCCAAATGACCTCAGATCAAGTTTGCCCTCCTATATACCTGAAAAGGTATCCCAACAGGAAAAGGCAGGAAAAATACCATCATCTAACTCTTCTGAAGGTCAGGGGAAGGAGGGGGGGATGGCTGCAGACAAATGAAGCCACCTACTCAGATGGAACATTATGGTAAGTACATAACTTCTTAATCTGGAGTAGGGACTTCATTTGTCAGCAACCTGTGGGACAGAGTCCCCAGCTACCTGAATCTTGGGTGGCCATCATGGAAGGATGTTCCGGAGCACTGCGGAGCCAAAGGATGCTCTCCCTCTGGAAACAATGTCCAGTTTGTAGTGGTTAATAAAGGTATGAGATGGGGCCCAAGTGGCTGCCGAGCAAATATCATGCAAGGGGACTCTAGATCTGAATGCAGCAGAAGTAGATATGGAGCGAGTGGAATATGCATGAACCCTTTGAGGTGAGGGCCTCCCAGAAGTCTCATAAGCTAGAAGGATACATTGGGAAATCCAGTGTGATAAGGTGACCTTCGAAACGGCTTTACCTAAACTGAATTTGGCAAAGGAAATGAACAGCTGATCAGATTGTCTGTGACCAGCAGTCCTATGAATATAGAAACACAGCTGCCTGTGCACATCCAAGGAATACAGCTTGTATTCTCCTTTATTTTGATAATTAGGGAAGAAAACAGGAAGATTAATGGACTGACTGATATTGGTTTCTGAGGCCACCTTAGGTAGAAAGGATGGATTGGTCCTGAGGTACACTCTATCCTGATGAAAAACCAAGTAAGGGGGTTTTACGGAAGGAGCTTGAAGTTCTGAAACTCTTTTCGCAGAAGTGATGGCTACCAGGAATGCTGTTTTCCAAAACAGGTATTTAAGATCAGCCGAGGCAGCTGGTTCGAAAGGATAAGCAGTCAAGGCCTGAAGAACTAGCGATAGGTCCCAAGGGGGTATGGCTTCTTTGATAGGGGGCCTGAGCAGAAAAGTACCCTTGAGGAAGGTTTTACATAGTTTAGCTGACATCACAGGACCTGTCTCGTGTCCTACGTGGTAATGGGAGATGGCTGCCAATTGTACCTTGACTGTCGAACAGCTAGCCCCTTGCTGAAAAAGCCCGGTAAGGAAGTCCAAAACGGATGTTAGCGGAGCAGTGAAGGGGTCCAGATTATGATGTTCTGCCCAGACGGAGAAGCATTTCCATTTACTGTGGTAAATCTTCCTGGTGGAAGGTTTATGCGCTGCCATCAAGATGGCTTTGACTGGTGAAGAAATACCGGGAGTCCTAATTAAGAGTGGAACTGGAGCAGCCAAGCTGTCAGCTTCAGGCTGTCCAGATTCGGGGTCGGTAAGCCTGATGGGTGGGAGATCAGATCCGGGCTGGGATCCAGAATCCAGGGAGGATTCACCAAGTGAGACCACAGGTAAGGGAACCAAGTTTGTCGAGGCCAGAATGAAGCAATGAGGATCATTTTGCTCCCCAACCGAGAGGCTTTCTGTAACATCTTTAGCATCAGGGGTAGAGGAGGATAGGCATAAAGTAGACCGGGCGGCCAAGCATGCACTAGAGCGTCTCTCGGGGCTTCCCCTGGTGGGGGAATCAGGGCGAAGAAGTTGTCGCATTTCGTATTTGAGGGAGAGGCAAAAAGATCGCAGCAGGGTTGCCCCCATTTTGCAAAAATCCGCTTCGCTACTCGGGAGTTGAGAGACCACTCGTAAGGGGAAAGAACAGTGCGGCTGAGTTTGTCCACCAGAATGTTGGACCTTCCCGGAATGTGCGTTGCGATCAGAAAGCGGTTGTTGGAGATCGCCCATTCCCACACTCTCATGTGGCCTCTCGGCAGAGAGGGTAAGACCTGGTTCCCCCCTGTTTGTTGATATACCAGACAACTGACATGTTGTCCATCTGTATTGCAATAGTTCCTACGGGAAGAAGGTTGTAAAGTGCTTGCAACGCCAACAGCACTGCCCTCATCTCCAGAACACTGATATGCAGGGAGGTCTCTATGTCGTTCCATGTGCCTTGGACTGTTCTGCCTGAGCAATACCTCCCCACCCGAGGTGAGAAGCATCCGTGGTCACCGTGACGAGAGGAGGTGGAGCGCAGAAGGGGCGACCTGTATGGAGGTCTGTGGAATGAAGCCACCATAACAGGGCCCCTCCTGCAAGCCTTGCTGATAGAGACAGGGTGATTGAGAGGAAGAAGCTGAAAGGACCATTGTACTTGAAGGGTCCACTGTAGTACCCTCATGTTTAGGCGAGCGCATGGAAGGAGTGTAATTGCCGCTGCCATAGAGTCCAGTGCCCTCAGGACCAATTCCGCGGGTGGAGCTTCTGATTGGAGGATGGCCCGCACATGTAAACTCAGATTCTGTAGTTGTTCCAGAGTGAGGTAGGCTTGCAGACTTCTCGTATCTAATCTGGCCCCTATGAAGTCTATCACTTGTGTCGGAGCAAGGGAGGATTTGTCCATATTGATCGTGATGCCTAACTGGGGGGCTAGGCGAAGAAAAAAACTCTGGCTGAGCAGAGTAGATGCCTTGTTGGGGCGGTCAGGAGCCAGTCGTCCAGGTACGGGAAGACCTGCATTCCCTGAAGTCTCAGGTGGGCCGCTATCACTGCTAAAACTTTGGTGAACACCCTGGGGGCTGTGGTGAGGCCAAAGGGAAGGACCCTGAACTGATAGTGGCTGGCTCCCAGCCAGAAGCGGAGAAACCTCCTGGATCGTCTGTCCATTAAGATGTGGTAGTACGCATCCTTGAGGTCTATTGAGCACATCCAGTCGTTCTCCCGCAACAGGGGGAGAATGGATTGAAGAGTGACCATTTGGAATTTCTCCTTGGTTACCGACAGGTTCAAGAGGGAAAGGTCTAGAATTGGTCTCAGGTCCCCCGTCTTTTTTGGCACCAGAAAGAACCTGGAGTAAAACCCTAATCCGAGCTGATCTGGGGGGATGGGTTGGATGGCCCTTTTTTCTAGCAGCTGCTGGATTTCTGCGGCTGCAGCCTCCCTCTGATCAGGTGGTACATCGGGGAGGTTCTTGAGTCTGGGAACACATAGCATAGGGATTTTGTAACCTCTGGATATAATCTGAAGCACCGAGCGGTCTGACGTGATGGACTCCCATGCCACCAGGTGCCTCGAGAAGCGCCCCCCGACTGCCTCCAGAGTGGAGCAGTTGGGCAACCCTTCAGGGCTAATGCATGGGCTGATCAGAGAAGGATTCTCTGGACCCAAAATTTCTCGGTGCCCCTCTGCCTCTAGGGCGGCGTCCTCCCTGTCCTCCTCTGCCATGGAAGGACTGGTTGTCCGGAGCAGGTTGGGAATGTTGCGATTTCCGGAACCACATCTTCTTCTGTCCCTTTTGGTTCTTGGGAAAGGACCTCTGGGGAGCAGAAAAGCGGACTCCAACGGCAGACAACGTCTTCCCGTCCTTCTCGCTCTGGACAAGTGTCTCACGATCGGTCTTGCCAAACAAAGCAGAACCATCAAAGGGGGCATTCGCAAAGGACACCTTGAAGGGCTCCACGAAGTCACAATGTCAGAGCCAGGCCTGGCGTCTCATAACTAGGCCCGCTCCGCGAGCTCTAGCGGCTCCCTCAGTTGCATGAGACAAAAGCCGCATAGAGGTATTAGAAACAGATCTCAGAGTGGCCATATGAGTGGAGTACAATTGCTTGTCCTCCGCCGACATGGACTCCGGGGGGGAAGCAGCGTATTCTTTAATAAGATCCCGCTGCATTCTGATGACATGTGCCATGTAGTTCAGAGACCTTACTGAGAAGGTCGCTGAACTGAATACCCGCTTCCCAAGGCGATCCATCAAGCGAGGCTCCTTGCTCGGAGGATGGACTGAGGGGCTCTCCTGAGCTAGTTCCCTCTTAGTGGCTGCTGCCATCAACATGGCATCTACAGGGGGACCCTTGCTCCAGTGGGGCCGGTCTGCTGGGGGGCTCAAAATCCTGTCCGGGTGCATGGGAATAGGCTCCACAGTGTCCGGCTCCTTCCACGCCCTGGTGGTCACAAGGTCCACCAGGGGGTCGGCCGGAGGGGACACCCAAGAGGTAGACGGGCCTGCTTCGAATGCCTCCAGGAACACGGAATCGTCGGAGGAAGCCTTGGGGGCAGACCCCCCCCGAGCCTAAGTATTTCCATGATGTCTCCAAAGGAGACATCCTCAGGGGGTGACCTTGGGGAGCCTTCCCCTTCATCCAAGTCTGTGTCCTCTGTTAAGGACACGGGGGAGTCCACGTGCCTCTTCTTACACTTATGCTTGCGAGGCAATTCCTCGGGGGGGCTGTCCGAGGAGGTCTCACCAGCAATGTCCTGTTCCAAAGGAACAACCTGGGACATCGAAGCAGGCTGTCCCTGTGGCCAGGTGATGGAAGCCTGACCCAGCAGAGAGGGAGTGCAGGGCGGAGCCGGGATAAGGGCCGGAGGTCTGGATGCACTCGACAGAGCCCTCTCTACTACATCGAAGGCCGAGGGGGAGTCACTCTCCCTGGGCTCCGAGAGCAGACTCCCACTCGGATCCGATGAAGGGATCGGAACCGGCACCGAGACCGTCGGATCCGCGGGACCAGTGTGCTCCGACCTGGACGGAGCCGAAGGCACACAATCCCTCAGATCCTAAGCTCGGGCCAGGGCTCCGAGAGGTCAGATCCGACAATGGAACCGACAGGCTCGAGGGTAGGGTCGGATCCGAAGTACACAGTACTGTCGGCGCCGACCCACCCCCGGCTCCAACGCTGCCCGGCTCCAAGTGCTCCGAACCCAGAAAGTGGGTCGGAGAAGGAGCTATCGGAGCAAAAAAGGGTGTTGAGCTCCCCCCAAAAGGGGGGGAGGCAGGAGCACTCCCATCTGCAGCTGGGCCTGGATGAACCTTCTCATCATCCGGTTCAAGTCTGCATCAGACAGGCTGTAGGTGGATCTCGACGAGGCCACCGAGGCAGGCCTTGAGTGCCACCTCGATGACCTCGACGGAGATCGGATCTCCTTCTCCGCTGGTCATCGGAGCCGAGGAGGAGGAGACCTGGAAGCTGTGGAGGGAGAAGCCCGCTTAGCTGGGGGGGGCCGAAGCGGAGGCCTCGGCCCGCCGCTTGTGGTGCTTCTCCCTCAGTTTCTCCCTCCTGCCTCCCTGGCCTCCCTGTCCTCCGGCGCTTTAGTGGGAGTTTGAATCACGGCCGGAGGAAGGGGGGCAGGAGTGGCCACCACCACAGGCTGCAGAGGTGCCACGGGAGTAGTGGAGGCCGAAGCCGACTCCGGGGGCAAAAGTCCCGCAAG
>NC_056742.1:112390778-112408278 GCF_019279795.1 Protopterus annectens | reverse complement strand
TAAAGTGGATTTCCCTATAATTCCCCAACTTCATGGGCTTCCTAAAATACATAAACATCCATTACTACCTAAATTTAGACCTATAGTAGCGGGGTCTGGGTGGGTAACGGAAGCTGTCTCATTATATTTAGATCATGAATTGAAAAATGTTCTAACTAAATATCAACAAATTTTAAAAGACACTGAGCAGTTTTTGAATGAATTGTATAAGTTCATGCAAGAGTATGGGGATGTGACTAATTTGATATTGGTCACCATGGACGTAGAAGCCCTCTTTATGAGTATACCAAATGATATAGGTATTCCGTTACTAAATGATTTACTAACAATGGATGGTGGTATGGACAAGGTCAAAGCAGATTTTATATGCTTTCTAACTGAATTGGTGTTGGAAAATAATATTTTTATTTTCCATGACAGATTATATAAGCAAAGGAAAGGCATAGCAATGGGCACAAGTTGTGCCAATGCTTATGCCAATTTGATCATGGCCGCATGGGAGAAGGAGAAACTATTAGATCAGCCAAATGTGGTTTTTCATCGACGTTTTGTCGATGACCTCATCCTAATTTGGAAGGGTACGGAACAAGAGTTAAAATGCTTCTATGAGTACGTCAATGGTAGTAGTGATTTCTTGAAATTCACTATGGAATATTCAAAGACCAAGATAAATTATCTAGACGTTACCGTAACAAAGGAGGGGAATGGGTTAACCACGGAGATCTTTAGGAAACCCTGTTTCTGTCCAGCATATTTGCACCGTGCAAGTATGCATAACCCCAGGTTGTTTGATAATGTCATAAAAGGACAAGCTTTGAGGCTTGCACGTTTATGCTGTGATGACAATAAGTTAACAATAGAATTGAATAGGTTAAAGGAAGACCTTACAGGAAGAGGTTATGAGGAATCGGCCATACAGCGGATTTGTAAAGAGGTTTGTGCCAATAGAGATACTGTGGCCAAACCTTATTATTCAAATAGTGTTGGAACCAGACAACAAAAAGTTAATGTAAGAAGGGATAATTTGAATTTTGTGTTACCCTATGGTAATAATATACATAGAGTTCAAGAAGCCATCGAAAGAAATTGGCACATCTTGTTAATAGATGAAAAAACTAGGAAGGTAGTAGGAGATTATCCTAATTATGTATATAAGAACACCAAAAATCTTAAGCAAAAGTTATGTTACCGCAATTTTTCGTTGGGTGCACATAAACAGAAGGAGAGAAATGAAATTTGTAACACAAAAGTGTGGTAAATGTAATTTATGTATATATATAGATGAATCTAGATTTTTTAGGCACCCAGATACAGGATGCCTTTGGGAGTTGAGAGTAAGTGGTGATTGTGAGACCAAGAATTTAGTATATGTGGCCCATTGTACAGTGTGCTTCCATTTTTACATAGGTAAGACGAATCGTACACTCAGAGAACGTATTAGGGACCACATATATTGTATTAATAGAAAAGAGGAGTATAATGCAATAGCCAAACACGTTCTGAGGGAAGAGCCTATGCATAAATTTTTGTTTCAAATTTTACATGTACAGCATAATAGTATTAGAATGGGTAATATTAGTAATGACACAGAGTGTGCTGAATTGAAATGGATCTTTAGGCTGGGGGCGCATAGGGGACATGGCCTAAATGATAGCGTCTCAATTAAACCCATTCTAAAAGCAAGAACGTTGAGGTAATATTGCTTATATCATTTACCACATTTAATATATATGTGTATATTGTTAAATTAATGTTATCTACTGTAGGGTATATGTATATATAGTTCATATATTCATGTTTCTTATGTTGTTTTAGTATAGATGAATCATTTACCAAATTTAATATATATATGTATATTGTTAAATCAATGTTATCTACTGTAGGGTATATGTATATATAGTTCATATATTCATGTTTCTTATGTTGTTTTAGCATAGGTGATGTTGACTATATTTTATAAGTAATATTCTTTTTTCTTTATATTTTTTCCAGTTATAACAAGAAGTATGTATTATAGGATTCTATGTTCCTTAGACTGTTGAATTGTATTTTATGGAATTTAGTGCAGACCGGGTTGACAATACTCTGTGAGTAAAAGCAATCAGTTTTTATAAATAGTATATACATAGTATTTAGATAATATTTGTATTTTATACAGTATTAGATATAGAGTATGACTGTCGTGTTATACCTAGGTTGTTTTTTAGAACATTTATTTTTAATTGTTATGATCGTAGAGTATGAACTGTTAGGATGAATATGTTATAGAATGAGTTATTGAACAGTGGCACTTTAACTTGATGGGGTTAATTAATCAATTTAACGTATTTTGAATTTTCTATTTAAACAACTATGGCTAATTTGAATAATTGTTACGTCTGAGGAAGCGGTGGTAAACCGTGAAAGCGCTTACGTTGTTTGGATCCTGATATCATTTTGTTATTAAATTTTCGTTCGTTGTTTAACGTTTCCAAGTGGTTTTCTTGAGGTGGAAGTGTGCTTATGGTCGTTGCTGAACCAGTTGTCTTTGGGATTTGTATGAATATATATATATATATATATATATATATATATATACACATACATACATACATACATATATATATATATATATATATATATATATATATATATATATATATATATATATATATATATATATACACACACACACACACATACAGATATATAGTGTTGTCGCTAGGATTATCAGGTTTTCATTATATAGAGTTATACATCATACAAGGTTATATACATTTTTTATTTATTTTAGCTATAATTCCTTTAGTGTATGGTCTATTTATTTGCATAACTATGCTAATATGTACTGATGCACTAATTGTTATGTCCCTATTGGGTACAACTGAAATTTTGAAACATCATGTTACTAATCTCTAGTATTTAATGAACTATGGGATTTTTAACTGTTGTCTGATGAAGGGGTAGATCCCTGAAAAAGCTCACCACTGTTTTGTAAGGATTTATTCATTGTAACTTTTGTTTTTTCTTTTATTTTTGTAATAAATTTCCCAGCTGTGGTACTGTCAGGCGTTTGTTGCTTTTCACTGACAGTTTTGTGCTTAGAGAGGACATTTACTTTTAATCCTAGGAAATATTAATGTAAACCCCTCCACCTCAAATCGCAACCCTTCCTCACCATGATGCAACATTTTCAACTTATCCCAACTAATTAAACAACTTCAATATATTCAACAAAACTGGTATCACAGAAGCAGCTTTGGAATGGCTCTAAATAACTAATCCTGAAATAACTGGAATCCCACCTGGCATTCTAAATGGCCACCATCTCGAAAATGCCATTTGCGCACTCGCCTAAACCTCCAAATCCACCCTCTTCAAATTGTCAAGAATCTAAATTTAATCAGCTACATCTACTAATACACTCAAACTCTACATCTGAAATGTTAAAAAGATTCTCCTTCCAGACACTGCCATACAACACTTGAACACATTATTAATCTTAAATCAATAACCTCCAAACAGGAAAAAATGTAATTCAATCCTACCCCATAGCCAACACTCAAAACTAAGCAACTAATGGAACTTAAAGACAAAGCATGGAGTGCCTGGTGGGCTAACAAAATTCTTGCTAGTCAATTCATTACATAAATAAAAGTATTCTTTACTAATCATTAGTGCCTACATTACAAAAGCCTCAAAAACATTTGCTGAACTATCACTCGGCTCTTGAAACCTGACAAACCCATGCAACCCACCCTTTACTCACTGAAACTGACCAACATTGCTTGCACGTTTAACAGCTGCTTCATCAATGCAGTCAAGTCTCTTACTAAGCACAACTCCACTCCTAAACCACCCCGAACACTTTACATATGACAACTCTCCTTTAAAATCAAGTCTGTATCCATTTCCATGATAATGGGTATCACATACAATTACAACCAAAGTACAGTTGTGTACACTTACCATAAATGTAGATGTTCGAGTGTATTCACTGTTGCAGTCATTACATTTGGGTAATCTGCTGGCAGATTGCCCTCAGTCGGCCTGATTAACAAAATCTTGGGTCCTGTGTCGGTTGCTGTCCCTTCTTCTATGACGTCAGGTCATCAGGGGTATAAAACATGCAGCCGACGCCATTTTCATCAGTTTTTCTTGCCCCAGATGTCAGGTGCCCCCCAAATGGGGAGCAAAATATAAATATATCTAAATATATATGCATGTAATTTAGAACACAACAAAAATACCTCCAAATAAAAGCAAATACACCAAAAAGGCTTTTGAGCACAGTAAAAGAAGGAAGAGGTATAGTAAAAGAAAAAACAGGGGGCTGGCCGGTGGGTAACCTGGACTGCAACAGTGAATACACTCGAACATCTACATTTATGGTAAGTGTACACAACTGTACTATGTTCTTCGTGTTTTACTGTTGCAGTCATTACATTTGGGTAGAATCCCAAAGCTATGGTTGGGAGGATGGAATTATACAGCATTAGGAGCAGCCAAAAGGCCATGCAAGACAGCAGTGGCAAAACCTGCTCTGGATTTAGAGAAGAGAGGTAAATGGCAATGCTTGGTGAACATATGAACTGAGCTCAAGGTAGCAGCTTCTAGAATGTCTCTGGTAGGAACCCCTCTGAGAAAGGATGTGGAAGTAGATGCAGCTCTGGTGGAATGGGATCTGATCCCCTTGGGAACAGGTTTACCAAGGTGCATGTAGCAGAAACAAATACAATGGCTTATCCATTTTGAAATAGTCTGCTTTGAAATAGCCTTTCCCTCTGTCCCTGCAGCAAATGCTACCAGTAATTGCTCAGATTTCCTTAGAAATGTTGTCCTGTTTTAAGTAGAATCTTAGTTGTCTGTGTACATTCAATGAATGCAAAATCCGCTCACCCTTGTTCTGTGGATTTGGGAAAAAAGTTGGCAGATGATTGGTCTGATTAAGAGCCACACTAGATACCACTTTAGGCATAAAGGATGGATTGGTCCTGAGTGGCACCCTGTCTGGGTAAAAGATAATAAAAGGCTCCACTGCCATGAGAGCCTGTAGTTCTGAAATCCTTCTAGCTGAAGTGACTGCTAAAAGAAAAGCAGTCTTCCAAGAGAGGAATTTTATGTCTGCAGTAGCAGCTGGCTCAAAAGGAGGTACGGTGAGCTTTTCCAGCACAAAATTGAGGTCCCATGCAGGAGTTGGTGCTTTCCTTTGAGGTCTTAATTTTTTGGTCCCTCTGAGATACTGCTTTAGCAGGGGATGAGAAAAGAGGGAAGGCTCTGTGTTGTAATGAGCTGAAATGGCAGAGGCATGGATTTTTATGGAAGAGAAAGACAGGCCCTTGTGAAGCATCTCAGTTAAATATTGCAAAATCTGAGGAATATTGGGCATTGCTGTGCAGAATCTTTTCCATTTACCAGCATAAGATTTTCTAGTACTAGGCCTTCTAGCTCCAAAATGACATCCATCACAGGTTTGCTGAGTGATGTAGTTGGTGAAATTAGTTGATTAGCCATGCTGCAAGATTCAGAGTTTGGAGCTGAGTGTGCAGAATTTGATAGTCCTGCTGAGACAGTAGGTGAGGAGTCGGAGGCAGGTACCACGGAGGAAGGTGTGACATATTGCGTAGGAGCGGGTACCAGTGTTGGCGAGGCCAGTCTGGAGCAATCAAAATCATTTTTGTTTTGTCCTGTCTGACTTTTAGTAAGACCTTGGAGAGCAGGGGCAGTGGGGGAAAGGCATAGACTGATAGGTTTTTCCAGCTAAAGGATAGAGCATCCACTTTCCAAGCTTTTTTGTGATGAATTCTTGTGCAGAATTTGTCCAACTGATAGATCTTTTTGCCTCACCCCAAAATTGTCTGGGGTCCCCCATTTGCATGTTAACATGCTGAAGATTTGTGGATCCAGTTTCCATTCATGTGGGTCCATAAGATTTCTGCTTAGTTCGTCTGCCAGAGTATTTTGCTTTCCTGGCAGGGACTGAGCTTGTAGATGTATTTGATAAGTAAAGGCCATGTTCCACAAAGCCATGGCTAGTCTGCAAAGGGGGTAGGAATGGGTAACCCCCTGCTTATGTACCACATGACTGTGGTGTTGTCTGTCTTTATCAGTAGTTGTCCTGGATGAAGATAGTCCTTGAAGGCTTTCAGAACATTCTGTACAGCTAGCATCTCTTTTTAGTTGATATGTAGGTGCATTTGATTTGGGCTCCATTGGCCCTGAAATCATCTCCCTGACAGATGCGCCCCCCCCCCAAAGCATAATCTGATGCATCTGTAATCAGGGTTTGGGTGGCAGGGGGTGGAGTGAATGACAGTCCCTTGTTTTGGTGACAGGCCTCTGCCCACCAAAGGAACTCTTGCTGCAGGAAAGGAATGATAGGAATCATTATTTCCAGGCTGTGACAATGTTGACTCCACAAGTTTTTTAGGTACCATTGAAGTTTCCTCATATGCAGTCTTGCATATGGAATTATTAGAATGCAGGAAGCCATGAACCACAAGGCCTGCAGAATTTGTCTTGCAGATAGCTGGGTTTTTGTGGCCACCTGTTTGAAGTAAGTCATTAACTGAATTTATTTTTCTGGCGTAAGGTAAGTCAACTGGACAGTTGTATTCAAGCTTGCACCCAGGGATGTGATTACTGGAGAGGGTACCAGTTGTGATTTCTTTTAGTTTATGGTGTACCATAGACAAGTTAGAAGTCTTTTCACAAATGCCAAATGTTTTAGAAGACTGTCCTTGTTTTCTGCCTGAATTAGACCGTCATCCAGATAAGGATAAATTTGAATGTTTCTTTGTCTGCAAAATGCAATTACTGGTGCCAGGCACTTTGTGAAGACCCTGGGTGCAGTAGATAAGCCAAAGGGCAGTGCAGAGAACTGGTAATGCAAATATCCTGCTTTGAAGCGGAGGTATCTTCTGCAAGATTCCCTGATTGGGATATGCAGGTAAGCCTCTTTTAAGTCCAGAGTTACCAAGCCAGGCATCCCTGCCTAGCATAGGCAGTAACTGTTGTAGAGTCGGCATCTTGAATGTTGGAACATCCATAAATGTATTTAGAATGGATAAGTCCAGAATTGGACACCATTATTTGTCTTTTCTGGGTACCAGGAAAAGTCTTGAATAAAAACCTTGTCCCTTTTCCTTTTCTGACACTGGTTGAATAGCCCCCATATTCATGAAGGATATAACTTGCTTCTGGGCCTCTGCCCACTGATTTGGAGGCAGATCTCGCCATCCATTTGGGATTGGCAATGTGTGGAAATGAAATCAGTATCCTTGGGATACTATATTTAAAACCCACTTGTCCTGGGTAATTAGTTGCCAATTTCTTGCATGAAGTGCCAGTTTTCCCCCCAAAGGGGCAGCCAAAAGATAAGTGCTTCGTGTTTGCAGAGGAAAGTCATTGAAACTGTTTACCGTAGGAAGGTGCCTTGTTACTTCCAGATTTGGAGGTGGAGGCACCCCATTGTTTTGTTCTACAAGTTCCTTGTGACTGAAACCTGGAGCCTTTGGAGTGTCTGGGTTTGACTTGAGTGGCTCTGGTGGGTACTGAAAAGGACCAATTCTTAGTAGGCCAGTGCATACTGAACCTGGGTGGTTGCACTTGTAGGAAATCTTTTACAGTTTGCATAGATTTAGCTTTATCTTCCATCGTTTTCAAAACTTCTTCTGCCTTATTACCAAATAGACTGTCCTGTTGTAAAGGAGCATCCAACAATTTTGCTTTAACATGATCAGGCAGATTTCGCTCCTTGAGCCAAGCATGCCTTCTTATCACAGATCCAGTTACAGCGGCCTTGCAAGAGGCCTCCAAGGAATCAAAACCACATTGCAAAGTATGCTTTCCAACTTGGTTAGCTGAATGCAATAAATCCCGCAACTCTATTTTCCACACAGTCAAAAAAGTACAGTTTTGTACCTACCATAAATGTAGATGTTCGAAGATCCACATTGCTGCAGTCCTTACATATGGGTAGTCCGCTGTCCTCGGTCGGCCCGAATACCAAAGTATTAGGCTGACGTCGGTCATGGGCGCTCAGAACTGACATCAGAGCGTCAGGGTATAAGAGCGCATGACCGACGTCATATCCTCAGTCTTTTCTTGCCCCAGATGTCAGAAGGCCCTAAAAAGAAAGCCCACAGCCAAAAACAGAATACTTCCCAAAAACAAAATATGTACAAATCACAACTACCACCCAAACCATACAACCATTCCAAACTATAGAGGGGAAGGAGGGAGGGTTAATTGGACTGCAGCAATGTGGATCTTCGAACATCTACATTTATGGTAGGTACAAAACTGTACTATGTTCTTCATCTCACATTGCTGCAGTCCTTACATATGGGTAGAATCCCAAAGCAGAGGTAAAGGGAGGTTGGCAAAATCATAAAGCATTAGGAGCTGCCAAAATGCCCTGTAATATTGCAGTGGCAAATCCAGCCCTAGATTTAGAATAAAGAGGAAGGTGGTAATGTTTAGAAAAAGTATGCACTGAACTCCAAGTAGCTGCTTCCAAAATATCTTTAGTAGCCACCCCCCTTAAAAAGGCTGTAGAGGTAGCAGTAGCCCTAGTGGAATGAGGCCTGATTCCAGCCGGAATCTCCTTACCATGATGGGAATAACAGAAAGCAATGCAAAAACCAATCCACTTAGAAATAGTTTGTTTAGAAACAGGCTTTCCCTGAGAACCCAAGGCAAAAGAAACAAACAACTGCTGAGACTGTCTGAACCCTTTAGTTCTGCTCAAATAATAACGCAACTGCCTGTGAATATCCAAAGTGTGCAAAATCTTCTCCCTTTATTTTGGGGATCTGCATAAAAAGTAGGCAAATGAATAGTTTGGTTCAAGGCCACACTAGAAACCACCTTAGGCATAAAAGTAGGATTAGTACGTAAAGATACCCTATCCTTATGAAAAATTAGGAAGGGTTCAACTGCCATAAGGGCCTGTAATTCAGAAACCCTTCTTGCAGACGTGATGGCCAACAAAAAAGCAGTCTTCCAGGACAAAAACTTCAATTCGGCAGTAGCTGCAGGCTCAAAAGGAGGTAAAGTAAGTTTTTCCAACACAAAATAGATCCCAGGCAGGAGTAGGAGCTCTACGTGGGGGTCTTATGTTCTTTGCCCCTCTAAGAAATTGCTTAAACAAAGGATGAGAGAACAAAGGAGGGTCACAGTCATAGTGAGCAGAAATGGCTGCAGCATGAACCTTTATAGAGGAGAAAGACAAACCCTTGCCTAATAAATCTGTAAGGTATTGAAGAGAAACACTTAAATCAGGCTTGGAAACATCAAAGTCCTTTGCTTTGCTCCAAACAAAAAACCTCCTCCATTTATCAGCGTAAACTTTCCTTGTACTAGGCCTTCTGGCCTCCAAAATAACATTCAAAACTTGTTGTGGAAGCTGAGACCCTCCAGGGTCTAGAACAGAATATGCCAGGCTGTTAGATGCAGGGACTGAATCCTGACATTGAGGAAATGATTGCCTTCCTGTGACAAAAGGTGCGGAATCGAAGGCAAAGGCCATGGAGGCTCCTGTACTAAACTTCTCAGCAGAGGGTACCAGTGCTGTCGAGGCCAATCTGGAGCTATCAGAATCATGGATGGCTTGTCTTGTCTGGCCTTCAAGAGTACCTTTGGGAGGAGAGGCAGAGGTGGAAAGGCATAGACGTAAAGATTGCTCCAACTGAAGGATAGAGCATCCACCTTCCAAGCTGTGGGATGAAACATTTTTGTGCAAAACTTTGGCAACTGGAAATTTAGTGGAGAAGCGAACAGATCTATGTCTGGAGTTCCCCATAACACTGTCAACCTTCGAAATACATGAGGATCCAGTTTCCACTCGTGGGGATCCACTATCTGTCTGCTCAACACATCTGCTAAGGAGTTCTGTGCTCCTGGTAGAAACCTTGCCTGAAGATTGAGGTGTAAACTGAGAGCAGTCTCCCACAAAATCATCGCTTGTCTGCAAAGAGGGTACGAATGTGTTCCCCCTTGCTTGTTGATGTACTACATGACAGTTGTGTTGTCTGTTTGAATCAACACTTGCCCTGGGTGAAGTAAATCTTTGAAAGCCATCAATGCAAATTGGACTGCTAACATCTCCTTCAAGTTGATATGCAAATGTTGAAGTCTGGCAGGCCACGTGTCTTGAACCCATTTTCCATTGAGGTGTGCTCCCCAAGCCTTGTCCGAGGCATCTGTCGTTAGAATCTGACTCGCCTCTGGTCGGGTCACAGAGAGTCCCTTGTTTAGGTGACATTCCTGAGCCCACCACAAAAATTCCTTTTGAATGCAAGGTATTATTTGAATGACAGTGTCCAGATCTTGGCAGTGTTGTGTACATACGTTCTTGAGATACCATTGGAGCTTCCTCATATGCAGTTTGGCATTGGGAAGCACCAGGATACAAGATGCCATGAACCCCAAGGCTTGAAGGACTGTCCTTGCAGTCAGCCTGGACCGTAGAGACAATTGATGGAAGTAAAGAGTAAGGTTCTTTTGCTTGTCCGGGGTCAAAAAGCCATCTGGGAAGCTGTATTCAGTCTCACACCCAGAAAGCACATTTCCTGAGAGGGTACTAGACTGGACTTTGTTTCGTTCACAGAATACCCTAGGCACCTTAACACTGCCACCACATACTGTAGATGATGAAGAAGTTCGTACTTGTCTTGAGCAAGAATCAGGCAATCGTCCAAATAAGGATAAATTTGTATTCCTCTCAACCTGAAGAAGGCTATCACTGGAGCCAGAACCTTTGTGAACACCCTGGGCGCAGTAGATAAGCCAAAGGGCAATGCAGAGAACTGATAATGTAAAGTCCCAGCCCGAAAACGCAGGTACCTCCTGCAACTGGGCCTGATAGGAACATGAAGATAAGCCTCTTTGAGATCCAGAGTTACCATCCAGTGATCTTTGCCCAACAGAGGTAAAAGCTGTTGCAACGTCAACATTTTGAACTTTGGAATGTCCAGGAATGTGTTGAGGATAGATAAATCCAAAATCGGTCTCCACGTGTTCCCTTTCTTTGGTACTAGAAACAGGCGAGAATAAAATCCTAGGCCCACTTCTGACAGAGGGACCGGCTGTATGGCTCCCATTTGAAGAAGTAAAGAAATCTGCTTGTAAGCCTCTACCCTTTGTTGAGGAGGAACGTCTGGCATACCTTTGAAAGGAGGCAATGTATGGAAATAAAACTTGTAGCCTCGGTTTATAATGTCCAATACCCATTTGTCCTGGGTGACTAAAAGCCAGTTTTGCTTGAAGAGTGCTAACTTTCCTCCCAAAGGAGCTGCCAGGCAAGAAGAATCTGGCAGCTGAAAATGCAGGTCATTGGGCCTGTTTACGAAAGGACTGGCCCCTGCCCTCACCTGAAGATTGTGCAGGTGAACTCCATGTTCTAGGCCTGAAAGTACTCTGAGCTCTGCCCCTACCACGTCTAGATCTACCTCTAGATTGAGAATCAGAAGAAGGATACGTCCACCCCTTAGTAGGCCAATTCCTACTAAACTTTGGAGGCTGCACCTGCAAGAAGTCTTTAACAGTCTGCATAGACTTAGCCTTGTCTTCCATCTTTTTCAAGACCGACTCCACAGGGGGACCAAATAAAATTCAGACTGTAAAGGAGCATCCAAAATTTTAGTTTTAACATGCTCTGACAAATTCTGATCCTTAAGCCAGGCGTGCCTGCGAAGAACTGAACCAGTGGCAGCCACCCTGGAAGAAGCCTGTAAAGCATCAAAACCACACTGCAAAGAATGCTTACCCACCTGTTCAGAGACATGTACCAAATGCTGTAATTCCTTACACTCAATGCCCTCTGCCAAAGCATCCACTTTAGATTTTAGTTGAGTAAGGAGGAAATTCTGATACTTCAACATATGAAACTGGCAATTCAAAGCCCTCATTGCTAAAGTAGAAGAGGTATACACCTTTTTACCCCATCTATCCAAAGCTCTAGCCTCTTTATCTATAGGAAATGGATTCTTTACAACAGAAGCCCTGACACCCTTAGGTCCCTGGCTAATAGTTTCTGGGTCTGCCCTAGGACTCTTATACAGATATTTATGAGCCTCAGGTACTCTGTAATACCTGTCCGGTTTAACTGGCGCAGGAGGCAAATAATCTGGATTAAGGGAAGCCTCAGAAAACATCTTGCACAACATCCAAAACAGGAGGTATAGCCAAGGGCCTATGTTGTGGTAAAACAAGAACTCCTAAGCCTCTTCCGTGAATCAGAGAAATCCTGACCTTCCCATTTAAAATGCTCCCTCATAGAATGAAGTGTTTCTGAGAAGGAAAAATCTTCTGGAGGAGAAGCAGAAGGAGTGGAATCCTCTGCATCAGAATCAGAATAAGTAGGAAAATCCTGAATGTCTTCAGCCGAAGACTCTGAATCATCTGAGGCCTGTTCCAAACTCTCCACCTCTGGCTCCACTCTGGGCCTCTTATCAGGAGGGGGCATAGAACCTCTTATCAAAGTAATTAAATCTTCTGCCATTTTAGGCATGTGCTTTTTAGGCACAGAACCTGCAGAACTAGGACTGACACCAGGGAAAGGTAAACTAGCCCTGCCTTTGGAAGAAGCCTTAGAAACAGAAGGAGAAGGCCTAATCCCTTAGGTAAGGAAGGGAGAACAGTAACCTGAGAGGCCCCCTCAGCCTGACCTGCCTCCTGAGAGGCCACATCTTGCAAAATCAAAGTCTCCTCCTGAGACTCAACTGAAACCTCGGCCGGATCCACAGATTCCCCCGTAGCTCCTAAAGAGCCGGCGTCTGGAACGGACGACTCATCCTGTCTGGGTTTTAAAGATTTGTCTTTGCGCTTCTTCGCGGTAGCGGGCGTCGGAGGATCCGACAGCATATTATAATTACACCGCTTCAAGACAAGCCTAGCGCAATCTAACCTACGCTTGATGGTGCGCTTATTAAACTTAGCACAAAGCGACACCGACTACGCCGTGCTCAGGTCCCAAACAAGGAATACAAAGAGAGTGATAATCCCTATGCGTATCTGTTTCCCACAAGAAATACAATTATTCACTTTTCTGTCATCAGGAATAAACTGAGGCAAGCAAAGACAAAAATATTCCCCAACGGGGTACTTAGCCCAACTTGGATTCGGTCTGAAACTCAGAATACGAAAATTTCAGAACGCCGAACGGCACTTGCAACGCTGCTTCTGCATCGGACCATGCGGCAAAAAAGTCTGAGGATATGACGTCGGTCATGCGCTCTTATACCCTGACGCTCTGATGTCAGTTCTGAGCGCCCATGACCGACGTCAGCCTAATACTTTGGTATTCGGGCTGACCGAGGACAGCGGACTACCCATATGTAAGGACTGCAGCAATGTGAGATGAAGAACATCCAACATCATTTTCTGTTTAAGTAAGCCCATGACATGCTGCTGATATTTAAGCATATGAAATTGATAGTTTAAAGCCCTGATTGCCAAGGTTGCAGACATGTAAAACCTTCTTACCCCATCTATCCAGCGCCCTGGAGTCTCTATCAGAAGGGGTAGGATTTTTAGCAGTAGAAGCCTTAATGCCCTTGGGACCCTGAGAAATGATCTCAGGGTCAGCAGCAGGGTTTTTAAAAAGAAATTTGTGGTAGTCTGGAACCCTGTAATATCTGTCTGGCTTACTAGGAGCCTGAGGCAGGGAATCAGGAGTCGTGCTAGATTCTGAGAAAACATAATCAACAATGTCTAGAACAGGAGGTATAGCCAAAGGCCTACGCTGAGGAAGAAGAAGGAAATCCCTAAGCCTCTTTTTTTTAGATTCTGAGAAATCCTGACTCTCCCAGTGAAAGTGTTCCCTTAAGGTATGCAAAGTTTCTCCAAAAGAAAAATCCTCAGAAGGAGAAGCAGAAGGGATGGAATCTTCTGCATCAGCATCCTCATAAGATGGAATAGGTAATTCCTAATCAGAAGAAGAATCAGAAGAAATAGAAACCTGATCTGATGATTCATAGTCAGTGCCTTACCTAGGCCTCTTAAGCAGGGGGGGGCCCTGATCAAGGTAATTAAATCTTCAGCCATTTTGATAATTTGTTTTTTAGGCATAGGGGTCTGTGCACGAAGCCCAAGGGTCGGCTTTTTAGACATAGAAGTTGATTTTGGCCGAGGTTTTGAAGATGGTGTCGGTTTAATATACAAATCTTTAGGCCTGAAAACACCCTCAGAAGCCGGTGCCTGCTCAGCGGCTCCGGACCCATCTAAGGTAGAGACATCCGCGGGTTCAATACTTAAAAGTATCTCGCGGCATACCGGACTCCAAATGGGTCTCAGTAGAGGCCTGCGAATCAAAAGTAGAGGGTATCAAGGGCTGCGAAAGCACCTCACTGAGTACCGGCGACTGGCTTAGGAGAAGCTTCGTCGTCGGTTTTGGACCTCGATGGTCTGTCTCTGTTTTTTTCTTTTTGTTTTTTGTGTATTCTGGTAGTCGGATTGCTAACCGACGACATTTCTGGATAGTTAAATCTTGAGCCAAAATATTTTGAAGCAAAAATATACAGACGCTTAATAGTGCGCTGATTAAATGTAGCACAAAACCGACAGCAGGGCACGTTGTGATCAGGGCCTAGGCAAGGAATACAGTACAAATGAAAATCCTTATGAGGTATTTGCTTCCCACAAGTAATACAATTATTAACTTTTACTGACATTGGTAAGAAGCAAGAAAAATTTTCCCCAACGGGGTACTTAGCTTTAGGTTGAAGACTTCGGCTCTGAAACTTGAAAACAAAAATTTCAGGAGTCAGCCTTGCGAACTGCTTCTGCATCGGGCACCGCATGGCAAGAAAGACTGATGAAAATGGCATCGGCTGCATGTTTTATACCCCTGATGACCTGACGTCATGCAATAAGGGACAGCAACCGACGCAGGACCCAAGACTTTGTTAATCAGGCCGACTGAGGGCAACCTGCCAGCAGATTACCCAAATGTAATGACTGCAACAGTGAAACACGAAGAACTTCTGCACCAGCTCCAGAAGACTTTCCTGCAGAGTACCTCAAACCAGCAGTGGAGGCAAGTCTACCCCTGTCTCTATCCTTCTAAAAAATGTAGACAAGAAACCTAGTTCCCCATCACTTAGCAACAATCCTATATCTTGCCACTGCACAACGGTAGCCCCTTTACTCAACTATCCAGCATCAGATCCAATGCCATTACTTCACCTCCTTCTAAGAACCTGGAGAAATGCATTCACTCCCAGCTGCAAATATTTCTACTGAAACAACCTCATTTCAACACAGAGTGGCCAGTCATAAAAAATAAGTTTTCTCTTCCTTTGCCGACATGGACAAAGGGGTAAAGTTACAGACTTCCTTAATCAAGACCCTCTGTAATCTAGTGAGATGTGCTAGGTAGTTTAGCAACCTTAACACAAAGGCAGTGGAGGCATAAATTAGTTTCCCACAGGCAATGGAAGCATAAACTCGCTTCCCATACCTGTCCAACGCCCTAAAATCTCTATTAGGGGGAAGGACAGAGGAGTTCTGCTGGGCAGCTCATTTCTGGTGGCTGCCATAATAACCATAGCATCTATGGGGTTTCCCTTACTCCAATACGCCTGGAAATCTGATCTATGATGTCTGGTTCCTTCTGTGCACAGTGGGAGACTATATCTATAAGCTCATCTGCCTGGGGGGGGGGGGTAAACCAAGATGTAGATGGGCCAGATCCGAAGACTCCTAGGTACACCATCTCCTCTTGGGAAGGGGTTGGAGAAGACCAACCACCTTTTTCTTCTCCTTTCTGGGGAAGAACTAGGGGACTCTTCCCTTTCATCAAAATTGGTGTCTTCTGTCACAGATTCCTGAAAGGAATGCATGTGCCTCCTCTTACACAACCTCTTTTGGGGGACCTCTTCCGTGAGGTGCACTGGAGAGCCAATGGAAGAGGCGGAGAGTTCCCTACCTGGTACTGCCTGGAAGCTCTTACAGGCCGGCTGTTCCTGTGGCATAGGAAGAAAAAACTCAAAACACAGGATCCGAAGAGGGAACATGTATAGGAGCTGAAGAGGTAAGAGTTGAGACCTCTCTCAGGTAAGTGAATATCCTCTCCACCACCTCTAAGGCAGAGGGACCAGGAGAAACAGTGGCCAATCTCACTAGATCTGAAACTCTCAGCTCCAACAGACCAGGGCCCTCCCCGACCCTCCACTCCAGAGGAGGAGTCAAAGATGAGCTGCCCAGTGCCGAGGCCCAGAGGTAAAGCAATGGCTCTAAAAGCTTTGGAGTTGAAGTCATTCCCTCAATCAGATGATGACACTTCAGCTCTAAGATGCATCCTGCACAAGGAGAGTCAGAGCCAAATGGATCAGGGAACTAGTCTGACTCAATGAAAAAGAATCCTCGGATCCAACGGTTCGGTTCGACTCTTGGAGAACTTGCATCCAAGGGTCCCAAAACAGAAGGCAGGATTGGAGAAGGATTAATGGCTGTATGCGAGGGAGTTTTAAGGCTCATGGATCCAATTTGAGATGGAAATGGTAGGATCCCCCCATCTGGATCTGCTTTGGAAAAACTTTAGGAGGACCTGACTGAAAAGGAAGGACGTTGAAAAGACTTTCCTGGATTCTCATGCAGGAAAGAAGATCTCAATCCAGGAGACAGTGACTCTGGAGAGAAGTAGTAGTTTCAGGGCAGAGAAGACTTTGAAGTAGCAGACTTCGGATCACAGTGTTTGGAAACCTTAGCTGGCAGCTCCAAATGTTAGAATGGAGTTGGGAGACCTGAGAGCTTTCTATGCTCCATGAACTTTGATTTCTGAGGAGAGTTTTGAGCCCCTAAAGTAAAAACAGCAGAAGGCAGCACAGTAGCTGGAATATGGCCCTTATGCACTAGCCTTTTTTTAATGATTGCTGATGTCTCTGGCGTTGAAGCCAGCACGAATGGTACAAGAAGTCTCAAGGTGGGAAGAGCCTACGCAATACACTGTGGGCATCAGAGTTGGGCATCTTGTGCCCACAGGAAATGCACCTTTTAAATCCAATATATATATATATATATATATATATATATATATATATATATATATATATGGGTCTACTTTTCTTTATCGAAATTTCACAATCTCGAAAAAGAAAACCCCACTTCCACAAAAGTGTACTACATCGAAAGTGCACGTTCACAAAAGCAGATTCACCGAATCGGGAGGAAAAAAAAAAAAAAAAAAAACCTACTGTAAACACCGTTTTGCAGGGGGAAAGCCCCCTGCACTTCCCACCCCCCCTACTTAAAGATACTAACTCTGAGATTGCACTACAGTGAGGAAAAGGATACATTTCATTATCCCCACTGTAACATGCTTCGGCAAATCGTCTTTCGCGAAAGTGCACTTCCGGTGTCGTGCACTTTCGCTTAAGTGGATTTGACCTTCTGTTTCTTGATGAACTGTGTTTTCGACAAACAGGAGACCCATATTATATATACATATAAAATATACCAACCAACAATGACAGTAATTAATAAATTCCAGCGATGGTAAGAAAGAATGCCAAAGGAT